>NW_026018471.1:0-26824 GCF_020466585.1 Dendroctonus ponderosae | reverse complement strand
CTCCAAGATCTAAAGCCAATCCAAGGAATTTTTCCTTTAAATTGATATTAAAAAATGTTTCTTAATGGCTAGAACTTAAGTAGACGACACTGTATGTAAATTTTGTACACGAACTACATTTTGTTACAGGAAGAAAAATGAACTACTAACAATTTATCAAATTTTAACATTAACAAATAACAGAAAATAATATTTATAATATGATTGCCCATTTTAATACTCGATGATTCAATTTTATTGATAATTTCTAAACACATTGCTTATGTAGAGCTTCATACATTTTTACCAGATGAAACACCTAGTGATAGACGTTTATGCAGGGTTATCCACTAATATTATTTTCTAAGCCAGGGCTGTCCAACTGCAAAAGCCTCAAATACCGCTTTATAGAAAATCGCAGTTCGGAGGGCCGCATTATAAAATACTTCGAATGAAACTTTATCAGTGAGTTTTAATGGTATGGTATACTCGTACAAAAAAAAATTGGTTCTAAGCGAGAAATTAATACTAGTTTGAACTACTACCGCTTTTTAAAGATCTTTTGGGCACGATTAAAGCACCATCATTCAGGAAAAACAGTGCGTTTTTTGCTTCGTCGTGATGTTTTATTATTCCAAAAGAAAGAAAATCTTCTTTTGCATTTTACCAAAAACTCTTTGTTTCATCAACGACGAACTGTTTTCGAATTAACTAACATTTTCCAGTGAAAATGCGCTGCTACGGTAGGTGAGTCACCCTGTGAAATATTGCGCAAGTGTCCATTTGCAATGGACAATGATCTTATACGAAATATTCTGCTAATTACATCTCATTGGTAAGAAATCCCCATTTGCGATGCGACATATTATTTGATCTGACCTACGCATTAAAATGCACAATTTATGCATACACATATTTTGTAATACTTTTTATACTTTATCGATTTTTACCTTCCGGTTGCTCCAGAGTGAAAGGCCTTTGAGAGTCGGCGACTACACAATATATTTACTTTCTAAGCTCAGGATGTCAATATTTTCGTAAAAGTAAGGGCTTATAGATGTATATATTAAGGCAAATATACTATTTGTTAAGGTCTGTGATATAGGATTTTTATTTAAATCGGAAACTCTTAGACTCGATATGATATAACGTTGATATCTTTTGAAATTTCAGTTGCGATTGATCTGATAGTTCAACATATCAGAGAAATTCTGTCCAACAACCCTCGAATTTCGGAAGAGAGAATTTTGCCTAATACGCAGCTCCACTCACCAGCCAATCACTCCCTTTCCAACAAAATAGCACTTAATGGAGAGGCCGTTTTCAAGAGACCACATTAAGGATGATTGTTTTTTTGCATTTCTTATTAGCTCGCTTTATTTATTTTAATGTTTATATCACAGAAAATGGTAAGTTTGTTAATTAGTTTATAGTTTTTACTTACCTTTACGCCGATATCACGTTTCGAAGCCAAATTTTTACATTTATTTAAACGCATCTAATTTTTTATGTTACTTTATATACAAACACATATTTTATCAAGATTCAAACATTCGACTTTGACACATATCTGTGCGTTTATATTATACTTGTAGAAAATAAAATAGATCTAATCTCTTCAGCACACTGCTAAGTTTACAAAGTTACAAATAGAGTTAAATAATATTCAATTTAATGTCTATAGCGGTTAAGTAAATAACATTAGAATTATGCATTACTGTAACCAATAACGCCATAATTAGAGGCACATAAACTGTAAATAGTAAAACCTTTTATGCATAGAAAATAGAAACAACATTCTGTGATAGACGGTAACATGTAGACACCAGCCATAAGTACTTAAAAAATCAAAAATAACTTTGTTACTATCGTTGGATTCATTTTAAAAATGTGTGGACATTATTTAAGAAATAACCAATATGTATAAGCACTAATATAAAGTTTTGTGTCATATTTTAAGTTTGTTTTGTGATATTATTGCCAAAAAGAAGCACTAATTTTTAACTTGTTGGTGCTATTAGAGTAACTTTATCCTCGTTTTATTTCTGTGGATCTTGCTGTTGAATAAATTGTATTATCTTACAGTAAAGTTATTTTTCAACTTAAAACATAATTTTTCCATAAATATGTGGTGTTTTGTGCCCGTTTTCTCAGTGAACTATAACAAAATATGGTCTTCATTTTTTAACGAAAACATCTGTTTGAAGGCCAAATTAAGAGCAAGAATTTTCTACTAATGAATTGCAGAAATGTGTTTTTCACGCAATAGTTCCATTGCATACGGTTCAAGAATTGAAAAAAACTTGCGGATACTAGGAAAATATTCACTTCTTTGCAAATCACAGCCGACTTTTAGATCACTTTCGGAGGTTGTGATTAACCCAAAGGTGGGAAGGTAAATATAAGTTTCGCACAAAAGATTCTTTCGCTTCTTGAAGTAAAAAAAATATATTTGTCTGATTCGAAATGCGTCTCCAGTTCAGTACAATAAAGTGGTAAAAACATTAAATATAATCAGTAAGACCCCTATTTAGCTCTGTGGGTTTTCCGCTCAATGGTGTAATGTATGGTAGTAAAAATAAAACACTATTTTTTTCATGAGCCGACGTTTCGATTATATTTAAGTCATCGTCGGGGCTCTATGAACTTAGTGCCATATTTACTCCAAATGCACAGAAAGGGCAACATACCGTTCGAGTTTGGCGTATTTTAAGACTGACTGGATTTTAAGACACAACATCATTTCAACATTTTATGGGATTAAATATAATATACGCAATATGTTGTTTTGTAATTGCTTGAATTGGAAGTTCGTTTCCTGAGTAAATTGTAGAGAATCGAAGTTCTAATTGCGTATAAAGGAATTAAGTCTGAGGTAAAATAAAGACAAAATATTTCCTCATTACCGCTTGTAATAATACACATAATGCGGGTTTCTTCGTTACTTGTTGCAAACATCTTAGCTTTAACATGGATACTGTTAACTTTCTTTAAAAAGAAAAATAAAATCTGGAAAATAAAGTACTTTAGCTTTTGCAAATAAAATTATTTTGATACCGAAATACTTTCATATTAAGGTATAATAAGTATAAGGTGTATTTTTCAAAGAACTTTAATTGTTTTTCAAAGTATTTTCAACATTTGTATAATACGGAATGCTCTTTGTCTGACGATAATAAAATATGTTTAAAATTAAGTAACACTAAAAAAGTAGATCCATATCTATTACTTGTAAAATGTTTTCTTGAACATTTATTTGGATGTCGTTTGGTCAATATCAGGACTTTTACCTATTTTTCTGATTACAAGTGCTTGTCTTTGGTGGCAACTTGGGTTGAAGGGTTAAAGTTTCCATTACCTTTATTATTAAAATAATGGAACGACTTAATAGCAACACATTTCATATTTGTTCAATTCAATTCGCATCAATTATATATTAGTAAATATTGAAGCAAACATTCTTTGGAAAGTAAGAAATTTATATTGTTTAATGTATTAACATTATCCTATAGTTAACTTATTTATATGATTATTATACACCCAATACATTATATTCGTCCCAGAAAGTTAATTTCTAAAATTTAATATCCATGTCTTGTAACATTTTGTGAAGGTAAAATGTGCGATTGAAACATGTGGCTACGACAAATGGTACTTAAATTGAAAAGAAAAATTACTATATGTGTAACTGAACTTACAGCTAACTTATATCAGAAATTGATTATAATCGTTAAATTATTGATAGTAGAGCTCAATATTCATTCCGTCGTGGATTTCATCTGTGCATTACTGTTAAGGAAATAAACATGGTCTAGTTCAAAAATTTGCCAAATATAGATTATATACGGGACATAAGTACCGTAAGACGATTCTAAACTATTGTAGTTGTTTTGTTGATTGAAAATAAATCTTATCTACTTTTGCGGTTAGAAGAATATTGGAAGAAACATTCCTTAAATCTTTCGCAAGCAACTCGATGCCAACTTGGCCTCAAAGGGATTCAGAGGGTCATGACTCCCCGTGACTGGGGGCTAGGTTCATTTTGTCAGCTTGTTTAGAGTAAGCGGAAGATTGTCGTCAAAACACTCAACTCAATATACTCTATGTTGTATGGATAGAGCATTATAAATTATTTCTCAGATATTTACTTGAAAGTGAAATATTGAAAAAGGATACAGTCCTGAAGTTGAATGTGGTCTTTAAAGGTGGTATACCACTTTTTCAAAACAATCTTCTCCCATTTGGTACCAGTTTGAGCAGCAATCAGTTTTTTCAGGTCTCCTACTGTGTCCTCGGGATTGCATTTCACTCTAACTTTCTTGCCCAGCCTGTCGTTGCAAGTGATTTCAATCATCTTTAGATTTTTCGGCTTTTAAGACTAATATTTTATTGTAAATTACTATCTGTACACTTAATATTTACGAGCAGTTTTTACGAAATGTGTGGTTAGAGCGAATGTCTGCTTCACAATTTCACAGTTCACAGAGTCTAGATTGAAAATTTGAATTTTCCGTCGAAACTATTCTTGTTAAAGCATAATCAACTGGATTTGTTCCATACGTTTCTTTCTAATAGTTATTATAAATAAAATAACTTAATAGAACTGAAATCCTGAATAAATTACATATCACAGAGTACAGAGGTTATACCGTAATTTGTGATCGTAGATGAAGACAAGTTGTGACAAAGCTGTTTGTGATCTGTGAGTGTCATAACCACAGATCATAACCTTTCTTTATTCATGTCAAAACAAATAACAGTTTTGTGAATTGTTAGATTTTATTTTCTTGGTGGTTGGAGTAGTATTGCGATAATAACGTTTGTGAATATACCTTGTCGATGTTCGAAGAAAGGAGGCCAGTACTGGGTAAGTCGATTGACATAAAACCCTTGTTTATCTAATTTTGCTTTCCTAACCTCACTGGTTTGCATGATCTTCATCAGTTGAACTATTATAAAACAATCTGCAAGGGATGAAAGTTCTGGCGGCCTAGAAAGCCCCCATGGCAACTTAGCAAACCTCCCTGCTTGCTCAATCAGCGAATTATTGAGTAGAATAGAACATTCACTCATACATGCATAAACTCTATGTTGTATTTGTATTTAGTATTAGAAGGGCTGCTTGCTTTAGAGTATTCAGGGTAATTTTGGTTTAGGAGTTAATGAAAAGATCAACCACAAAAGGGCTGTGACGCTGACATGTTTGCGAATAAGTATCGACCTGGTGGCTATTGCCTTTTTCATAAAAAAAAACATTTTTTATAGAAAATTTAGTCCGCATATTTAGCTATACGAATGGTTTGCCAAATTACCTTTAAGCAAAAAAAATCCAAACATTTTTTAAAAGATGTATACGTAAAATTGTTTGCTTGCTTAATAAAAATAGTGAGGACGAGCTGATTGATGTACATTGCATGATCCTTGGCTTTGAATCGGCCAGTCTTTTACCTAATTCCTGCTAACGCTTTCGCTTTGTCTAGTCCTCTGATATTCGGTGTAAGGAACGTTTAATTGTGTTTTTCTTAGAATTACCAATCTGCTTTTAAATCGGGCTTGAGTGTGGAAACAACGACACCCATCTTCGACTGTATCCAGAAGTAGCTGGACGCATGAAAGCAGGCCGCAATTGAAACTAGCGAACAGTTTGCAGTGAAAATCCAATTTAATAGTATTGATTTTATATTTACGGATAGCGATAAATTGTGAGTCAAAAGCATGAACAAGATAGAATTAGAAGGAACAGCCCATTTGCTTGATGAGCTTGACAGTAAGTTTAATGATCTCTGCAGTCTCTTGGTCAACTGAATTAATCACTTCTCCTTCTGTAGAAAAACTTATGGTTTTACTGCGCGATGGTAGGACCTTAATAGGCTACTTGAGAAGTGTAGATCAGTTTGCGAATTTAGTTCTACATAAAACTATAGAAAGGATTCATGTTGGCAAGGAATACGGTGACATACCCCGGGGAATTTTTATTGTACGAGGAGAAAATGTTGTGCTTCTAGGCGAAATTGTAAGTATGTGCAGATACTACCGGAGCTGGACCATACTGGCATTGATCAAGAAGTAAATGTTTACTAGACAAAATCGGGGCCTTGTTTTAGGATATAGACAGAGAGGATAAATTACCGCTAACAGAGATCTCGGTGGATGATGTTTTAGATGCACAAAGAAAAGAACAAGAGTTACATATCGAAAAACAGCGGCTTATTTCAAAAGCTCTAAAGGAAAGGGGTCTGCAAATGAATGCGGATTTAGTTCAAGATGATTTATATTAAAATTGGAACTGACGAGCACACTATTTTATTTTCTTTTTATAACTAGGCCCCATTAAATACTGGTATAAATCGCCGTTCTGTTGAATAACATGCTATTTATTTCAAAATAGTGGTTTTATTTGTGTTTGTGTGTAGCATTACTTCCACGTTCCAGTACCTTCCTTTTCCAGGGTTACTTTTCTACTTTAACGGGTGGTTAATCATAAGAAAATAATATATAAAATAATAATTGGCAATTAATCTAAAGATGCGACCTCTAATCTCGGTTGTAGTCCAATCCCGTATTTTCGATTTATTCTTGAAATTAAACATCATGATATTGTGTAATTACATTTTTATTATTCGTCTAGTCGCTGTGAGCAGTTTGATATAGTATGTTACAGATCGCGACCAATTATATTAACTCTTAACAGTACTTAACAGCATTAAATTTAACAAATAACATATGGAGATGAGGATTATTTTTTTCGAAATTCAATAATACAATATTATTTGCGTTAAAACTTTTTTTGAGGAAAGGGACACAGACAATACATAATTTAATTTCAAAAATCTATAACAATAAACAGTTTTAGCATTAAAATATGGGAACTTTCCTCAGAAAAAATTATCGGCAGCTACGTCTACATTAAGAGATCAGTAGTATGCTTTTAATGTAGTCATACCTGGAAAATGCTACACCAGTAGAAACGTGCTTCGTCGGCATATTTGGAAGGAAAAAATGTGAAAGCACTTTTCCGGTGCTTAATTGTTTGGAAGACTATTGAAGAGTGCGGCTCTAGTTCAATTTCATCTTCATTTGTATTATTTATTTGTTTTGAAATTGTTTATTTTAACGAAATTGAGACGGCAAATCCAAATATGCAAACAAAACTGAATACGAGTAAGGACATTCTAGTGGTTTAGCAGTTTATGTTCGCCCAAAAAAGGGCTACTACGTTATTTCGACATTTCTTAACAATTATGAGTTAAAAAAATCGCGATTGTACAGGGTGTTCTGAAAGCCGGTCTGTCGTGCTAAGGAATAAATTAGTTGTTCTGCTGTCAATTATCAAATTATTCACTGTTTATGGAGTCCCACTGTTTGGGATGATTAACAAATTTTCCTATGTTTGTATCATTTTGGGGGCTGAGTTAACGACAACAATTTGATTTCTATTACAAATATTTTAGGTCAAAGCCCCTGCTAGGTAAATGTTAGGAAATCCGTTTAAATGCGTATCTACAAAATAATGATTCAGCAAACATATAAATAAAATAGACAATAATTTGATAATTGACTATGGGCGGGAGAAATGACCACAATCATACAATTATTTCTCACATAATGGCAATACTTACAAATACACTTTATAAATTTAATACCTAAATCACCATAACGTTGGAATAATAGGTTCTTAAAAACAATTCTATAAATGTTAATCTAAATAACAATGTGGGGCGTTAGCCATTAATTTATAGGGTGCAATTTCGCTACGATTTAATGGAATTATTATTATTGCCGGTGGTAAGTCCGAAAAATTATTTATTTACCTGAATACTTTGTGATCTAGTAAGTAGTTCTATCAAGCAGGTTACAAAGACTCAATGTATATTTGTGCATAACTGTCGCTAAAGGAAGACACGCTTTGATGTTGGAAGACTCATCTCTTGATATATGTTTGAATTACATTTCTCTTATCGGTTTTACATCAATCGAATACGATCAAACCGACAAGATTAACGCAACAAACTTTTCCCTTAACATTTAATTGAATCAAACTGTCGTACGTGTGAGTTGAAGTACGCGGATATTTTTTCAGACTTACCCGTTTACAGAATACATAAAATATTAGGTCCAAAATGAAACAAAGCGCATCTAAACTCAAATATCAAATACAGCATAGAGTATATTCAAACCATTGCTAGTTTTAGCCGTTAATCATCTTTTGAATTTGGGAAACTTTGGGAACATTTGACACACTGATTACTGTATATGATTATTCATTTGTTTTTTTCTTTTATATAAGTACCCTGTTTTATTTAGTGTTATTGAAAAGTTTAACTAAAATCATGGCACAGTGTTCAAAATAGTTCAATTGAATTGGCAAGAACTTTCCAACATCAATTTTAATTGCCAGCGACACAATCAGTTAATAAAATTAGTTAAATCCAAAAGCGAATTAATCAAACACGGCGATATTGAAGTTTCTCGCCAACTCAGGTCAGGACTAGAAGTTCTTTTCACAAATTTAACAAAACCACGATTAGTTACATATTATGCTACGTTAACTAAAATGTTAGTACCTAAAGAATAAACACAACAATCGTCGGGAAGACTTACATTTTTCATATTGTAAATTTTTTAAAATATTAAATCTATTTACTTGGTGTTTTGTCTTTGCAAACTATAATTCGTAGGCATAGTCCCTTTTATACTAAATTAAAGTGTGGACTTTTAATAAAGGCCATATTTAATGAAATAATTGAACGGTGAACATTTAAAATGCAAGTCACAGAAAATGAGATAAAGATTTGCGTTATTTCATTTCGAATAAGAAAAAGGTGTCGGTTAGATGGTTATTACCCAGGTTGAGTTGTAAAATATAATTAATTAATAATAGTGCATCGTACTAAAAAAATAATAAGAAACGTTATATGCAAATTGTATAAAAAAATTATATAAGTTCAGAAACGTATATTTTCCGTTTTCACCCCTTATTGAATTTTGGATTAGTTGGTAAATATTTATTAGCTTTTTAATGAAACGGTTTCATTCCGTTCACTTCTTTCCGATTGATTTTTTACGTTACAGCGTTAATTCTGTATACATATTTTCAACCTAAAAATGTCTATTTAATATACTTTTGCTATCATCTTTTTAACATGCTTGTACCAGTATTTCTTTCATTTGCTTGAAATTATTGCAGTTAGTAACACAAAATCACCATGTGTTTTAACACGATTTATACATTTTTAAATCAAATAATGGATTAAATAATACTTTCTTACTAAATATCAAGGAAAATTGAATGATAATGATTGAACATTGTAAAAATTATATTTGAAGTCAACAAAATTGGTGTTTTTGAGGTAGTGTTTTGCTTTATCATAATAAAACGCTCTTAATAAAATATCACTCTTACTAAGACCATTATCGAGATATTAGTACTCAACATACGAAGGTAATAGGGGAGAATATGAAGATGAAAGTACTGAGGAAAATAATGTCCCATGGTAAGAAACAAATATGCAAAATTATCAACAACAAGACTGGATAAGCCACGACCAATAGTCAGAAATATTGCAAAATTGCAAAAACATTTTATGTATTAATACCAAAATATTTATGTAAAGGGTTTTAGAATATAAAGAAAACTAAATGTCTGTATTCTCCGAGTGAAGAGAAGGGCAGAAAGTCTGCAAAGACACAAGTTTATATGAATGTTCCTTATTATTTTATCGAGTACAATGCACTGTTTAATTTTTACCATTAAAAATTGTTCAATTTTTTCTGCAAAATGCATTTTTCAAATGTAATCGTTCTTGCGAAGTTTTAACGCAGGCAATAATAGAAAAACGCCACATCTTCACAGGCAATCAATAGCAAAACTGGAAAATGCCTTTTCCGACAGCTAAAGCAGTATTGTTCAAGCATGTAGATGTGAAGCTTTTTTTAATAGAGACAATTTTAAAAAACCAAATAACAAATTTTCAGTAATAACCACGCTGTATGCGACTAATTTCTGCATATCCGCTGTGTTTTTTCTACTGTTTTAGCACAGACACTGTTACATATAGATTTATTAATATATACTTATGTAACGCAATTGTCAATAGTTAGCCAGTATCAACAAATTAGGAGAACGGCATGAAGGTTTATATAGTCAAATAAATGTGTTGGGATCTTCCGGCGAAAAAACTTAACATTTGTTGCTTTCTCAGTTACTTTTTCACTGTTTTCATACAATAAAATTTAAAAGCTTTACGGACCAAGGTATACTATATGATAGTAAATAATGTACATGTTACAATGATGGTTATAACTAGAGTTATCAAATATATGTCACAGGGCTATAGTTATTTTTGGTGTTTGGCGCCTTGAGTTTGAAATACAAATCAACAAGTACAAACTGAACGGGATGAAAACACCTTCATGCTTTGTACATCACGAATATGTGAATAAATGATTATAATTTCACTACAGACAAAACACATAGCTAATAGTCCGAAGGACGAGATAACGATACCGATTTGACTAAATTTGGATTTTTCATAGAAGTATATTGTTGGGTTTCCATTAATATTCTTTCCATAAGTACTCCTTGGAGTATAACTTGGAAATAATGTAATTGTGCTAAATTCAGTTGTACCCCAATAATCAATCAAATTGATACCGTTTATGTAATATGTATAAAACAATAGTTACTCTAACAAAAAATATTTAGTTTCAGTCATTTTGTAATAATTTCATTAATATTAGTATAAATAACAACACATCGGAAAGAGTTCTCCGTTTTTTAGTACACGTTTCACTACGTTAAGCAAAGTTTTTCAACACGGCAGTAGAATTTGTTTCCGTATAATATTTTGAATGTCTTTTTTTAACTTACGCGCACTGAGGAAGATTTATCCATTCGTTGTCAAAATAAAATATTATATTATTAAGCACCCTTTATTTTACTTGGTCATATGGGTCATCATTGGATGGTCTTATTTTTATTTAACATGCCCAACAAAGATGTTTCTGATTTGCGGAAACACTTTATTTCAGTTATTTTAATTAAAGAAAGTTTTGGCAGTCATGATTTTAAAGGTGTTAAAGATGTTTTCAATCCTGTTCACATTTATATAAATTTGTTGTTATTTTGATTTCAAGGAACCTGAGAGCTTTTAATGAAATGTGGATTTTTCAGTTTTCAGCCGGAAAAATAATCTGAACCGTTCCCAGGCAGAAAAATCTAAACAAAAAACACACATTTAAATTAAGATAAAATGGGAGCAAATAAGGGAAGACAACCCGTATAAAAGTAGTAGTGCTGGATGAAATAAATTAAACAGGAATCATTGTCGATCGCTAAGGCACGAATGCTCTTTGTGCAAGTGTTGTAATATGCATTATTGCTTATTATTCAGTATAGATTTTGACAAATTATTTTATTTGAGAATCTACGATAAAAATACGAAATGAACTTAACTCAAACTAACACGCAGATCAAGACACCACATTGTAGTTACATTTAACAAACAAGCATTTGAAATCACGAAGTAAAATAATAAGCGCTTGAAAGTAAATGGATAATCGTTGCATGTGATTTTGTTTGATAAAATTCGAACAATTCTTAAAAGGAAAATGTTTTATATGTTCCTATTTCAAATTTAGTATTGATCAAATTTTTCTTCGTTATTGAAAGTGAACATTATTCCTCGTTTTTAATTCCTAAGCAGCACCCATTTCCTTGCTTCCTTTCCATCAGCCTCATTCTATGATCTTATGACATATTTTCAATAGTTTAAGTTATTTTAAGCGAGAGAAAATAAACACACTTCGGACGGTTGTATCCAAATGACCCATATGATACCAAATAACAACAATTATCGATATCGGGCTGTTATATTGTGCGAATAAGTGCAATTCTACCTATTTATTATTGCATATTTCGAGTGACTGAACGTAAAAAATTATATCTGTTATACTTCGATTTTTAAAAAACATTCGTAAAGTTAACATCACTGTTTGGCAAAACAGTCAATTTCGAGTCACTTGTGGATTATTTTCACTGTTCCAATATTCACCCACAATCACTAACATGTAGACGTAGCCTTAAGAGATACGGATTTCAAATCTATTATTAACTTACGGTTAGTGAATATAAAAGATTTTAAAATGGTGTCAGTATAAATCTTATGTTTAGGTTACGATTTGGTTTTACCTGATAACCGACAGACATGGCAGAGTGTTTTTGATTGTCCTACTATTAAATATCTACATATTTATTAGGTACTCTCGATTACTCAAAATGTGGCGTTGCGTTAACAGAAAAAACATTTTTTTATACGCTCGATCAGGAGATGTTATCGTTTGAAAAATGCAGGTAGTTTTTGTGAAAAATAAAGTCCTAAATTGTACCTCCTAGCCATTCTGTCGGTTTGATATTCCTGCGAAAGTAAGTAATCGCTTACTTTGCGTCCCTTCATGAGTTTCCTACTGATCCAACAATACATACTTCAAATGAATTTCTCCGGAAATATCCAAAATTTCCGTACAATAAATCGATAGAGGAGAAATATCCTCAAAATTATTTTCTCCCACCTACTCTCCAACCAAACTCATCGTATGACCTTACGTGATTCGGGTAATTCAATCATATTTGATCGACCAACAACTCGGCTGTGTTCTGTAAGTTGAAGTAAGGCCTAGCAGCCTCCAAAAGGCATTTGAAGAGCCAACGTTTCGCCGACAACGGCAAGAGCCGTCATCAGACACTGTCGACCGAGGCAAAACGTTCACCGAGTTCGTCGCAAAAGTGGGGCACCTGTTGTCTGGATGTTCCTGGAATGGCTATCTAGATACAGTTAATTTGTTTTTAATATTTAGTTTTGTACATGCGTTATCTATCTTACTGGTATGTGGATGCTGCGACGCATCGCTCTTTCTCTTTCCCTGCGTATTCTTCGCTTTTTTTGGTAGATAACACAGAGGCATATTAGAGCTAACAGAATGGCGCCCATAATAACCACCCAGGACATCCGAAAGGGAGTTTGGGGTTCTTCTACAGGATGGCCTGAAATGAACAATCAGTTTAAATGAAGCAAATCAAAGGAACGTTCTTATTAATCAGCAACTTTTTGTTGGATACTAAATTTGGGACTAGATGACTTTCGTGCAGGCGGCGATCCATATGATTATTCTAGTTTTGTCTTCACATGTTTCGGTTTTATATTATGACTTCTCTATAATATCTGAAGCTGCTCTATTGAATGATTGAATAAGCAAATGTTCTTCAGCCTTTTGTTCCTACCATGCTTAGATGGGTGATGGTTTGAAATCTTGAACCCAACCACCTTGAATTCAAGGTGCAATAAAATGTGCCCCTGTACTTATACTTACCAGATTATGATGTGAAAACTCTCGAATTAACTTTCAATGATTGTAATGTGCTTTTTGTGCCATGTAGAGACTTATGCCTAAGCTTCTAATATGAAATATGTGGTGGATGAGGGACGCAATAAATTTTCTATTTGGTTTCGTCCGATACGAACGTAGCATGTCGGTAAATATTTTAGTTTCATTTTTACCAGCAGATGATAATTATTTATAGTAAATGCATCTGAAGGAATTTGCGACATTTGTAGACCCGTTAAAAGTGTTAAGAAAACCAAACGCAGAGGCTCTTTAAATTTAAATTTAGATGCGGTTCCGAACCCAATTTTATTTGTTTCAAATATCTTCTGTATTTTATTGCGTTAAAATATCTATATTAGTCATTTTGGCTGAATTTTTAAATATTTACCAGAACTTGTTCATATTGCATATAAATCTTTACAAGTATGAAAACTAATTCTAGAAATTTTTCTCTATAAAAAGTATTTTTGGTAGTAAGTATTTTCATCAAATATTTGGTTTGATGATTGTCGATACTTAAAATTTTTTTTTTTCAAAGATCCAAATTAGAAAAACAAATTCCATTATTTAAAGAAATAACGGATATTATTAATGTTGAAGCAACAAATATTAGAGTTATCTTTAAATCACAAATTATAGTTATATGTAAACTAAATTTATGCAAAAAAGTGAATTTATTATTATTTTTGCAATTGTAATACATTTCTGGGGAAAACCTCACGGCCATCTGTTAAAATAAATTTATTATATGTCACAGAATTTAATTGAACAGTTTTAGCAGCAAATCCGTTAATAAAAAGTAATAAAAAACGCAAATTGTTTAAAGTAAAAATGATTCTTAGGATATGTCAACAGCATACCTCTAAATTAACGTAGGTATTTATCAATTTTATAATTTAGTTAACACCTTTATTTTTAAACAATTAATATGTGTGTTCGATAGTGGAAGTTAAAACATGTCGAAAATTTGAGAAAAAAATAAAAATTTAGTGCCACTTCTTAGAGATTTTTATTCGATAATTTATATTTATCTTTTATGTGATAATTTACTAATATAATATTTTCATTTGCTATTTCGGACTTTGTTTTATAACATCCTCAATAATTGATAAATTCGATATTATATTCGGATGACTGAAAAAATATAGAACTCTTTTGAAGTAAAAGCGCACTTGCTATAAGTTCTTAATAATGTAAGAATTCTATTTTCTGGTTGATTAAAGCGTATTAGGAGACACTCCACCTTTGATAGTCGTACTTATTTTACTTAAAATAAATGAATTAGCTTCAATTAGCGCAATTAATTAAGTTCGAGACTAAATTTATCATCGAAATTCTGGTAGATTTACGCGGAATTTTTGCTGAAAAAAACTTTAAAATTTTCGTTTTTAAATCGATAAAACAAAGTCAGCTAAATTTTCTTCAGTGAATTGAATTTTTGGTTTGAAACCGTTAGTCAAAAATTGCAGTTGAGCGTTCTTCTAAAAGCCTGTTTCTTGCTGAACACCCGGAATATCTGAGCGTATTTCTAATGCCAGATTTGGACAGCGCGGAAATAACAAACCGCATCAACAAAGTGAAGAGTTGGATTATGGTGGCTGCTAAAAAATTAGCATTGTTGTAGAATTTATCGTTAAAAAACAAAAAGGTTCATTTGCAAAACGCACATCCTAAAACCAGAGCTTCTTGTTTAGGTATCTAAATACTTGCACAATGGGCCAACGGTATTGGAAATCCTTAGCTAATTTTTCCTGAACAGAAAGTTATGAAAATTGAAACAAATTTTTTGCAGCGAGCCCCGCTTCTGGAACGTTCTGCCGCTTAATCAACTTGCTTATATTACCGGGCATTTACTCTAGTTAATGCACTAGTTTCTAACAAAAAAAAAAACATGCGTTTACTGAAAGCTTTTTCTGTAGCAATTAGGATTCTATGGAAGTAATTGTAGCAGTTTGCGCTTTGCTACATGGACTGCAACGGTACACTGGGTGTAAAAAAATGCATGAGAAGAAGAGATAGAGTGACTCACGTCAAGAGCAGCGGAATGAGCGAGGAGCGAGGGCGAGAGGGCGGCTACGGGAGTAGCAGGAGCGGCAAAAGAGCGACCAGTGGGGCGACGCCCGGCCAGGTGGGGCGCCGCCCTTGGGACGCCGCCGCCCCGTCGACCTGAGACGCCGCTCCACCTGCACATACACACACTTGGAATGCGAGATTTATGTCAAAAGTTTTATTTGTTGTTTGCCAAGCATTCTTGAAACGATTTCAAGTGCGTTCTCTTTCCAAACATGCAGCGTTTTCGGTTTGTCTACTGTAAACTTTCTTTACTTTTGACATAAACAATCCCAGTGAAGTTGAGCCGGACTACAAGAATAGTAGTTTTGCTTACAATAAGCATTAAAAAGTAGGTAGTTTAAGAAATGTTACTTTATTTACTATCGCAACACCCACTGGAGTGTTTTGTGTCTTCTCACATAAGACACTTTCATTGACTGTTTTTGACAAAGCTAATGTAGAAAGCGAAAAGCTTGTTTGCATGCAGTTACCAACCACCTGGTGTGAGAAGACCCACGAAACCTCGGTTGTTTTTTTTTGTTAAAAATGCACAAGAATCAAATAGTAAATAAAGCCATTTTAACTATTAAAAAAGTGTGGAATATTAAAAATGATGCCACTGGTACAGCTTTGCCGGGAGAGATAAAACAGATATCACCCACATATTTTTCTATTAGTTGCTAATAGGAGTGTTCTGTTCTAGGTATCAAAAATTGAAAGTGCGTAGAATGCAACGAAAATTATATACATAATATACAGGATTTTTTCCATTTAGTGCATTTTTAAAACTTATTGCTAATGCTGTTGGTTTCGTTTATTTCTGACATCCTGTTTATTTGTATTTGTATGCGTTCACAATAGTTAACACGCAGAATATATAGAGTAATAAAAATTACTTTATACTCAGCAACATGATTTTTCTAAGCTGGCTAAGTATAGACATTTGCTTTGAAAAGTTGATTCCACCCAAAAATGTTACTTCTTATGGTGCTGATAATCACTTTTAGAATTTTAAATATCTTACGCGTTATTATTCCCGATTATCTATAATAAATGGACACTTGGCCCTACAAAATCTACTTACAGTTTTTTTCGTCTGAATCATCGTCTGTTCCACAGTTTGGAATGTTATTACACTTCAGATGGAAAGGTATGCAAAAAAGGGATAGTTCACATTGGAACTCGTCGCAAGATGGACCAGCTAAGACCTCTGTCCAGTAGGCTCTAAATCCAGCGTAGCCTACAGCTTTATCGGCCGTGATAAAGCTGGGTAAGTTAAAATTATGTTAAAATATTATATGTTAAAAATCTATAAATGATAGCTAGACGGCCCTTAACATTTTAAATGTTGAGTCACCTTGCAGGGAAGTAAAAAATTTGCTCTAAAATAAATTGCCACACTTATGGAGCAGAATAATTCAGCATTAGGTTGGTAAACGCTCGACTGATTTCAACTATTAAGAAAGATATAAATAATAACGACACCAATTTTTTAAAATGGTATGTGCATATTTAACAGGTTTAAATATTCGGTTGGATTATGGCATTTTTAATATGGAAATTTGCCTTAAAAGTGTCCTTTTTTTTCAAGTTTAAAACAATCTGGTACTCCGTTTTACGCATTTGACTAATTCGCTACATGCTGAAAGTGTAAGATGTTTTTTAAACCGATTGAACTTACAAAGTTCCGAAGTATCGACAGTAATTTTAAGTAATTCAAAATGACATCGAAGAAAACACATCGAACAAAAGTATGGTTTTCCAGCTGTAAAGCTAGTGCTTAGATTGCATATCACAGACAATATTGATATTGTATGTGCAAGCTTGTCATCTAGTTTTTCCTGAACCAATAGGTAATAAAACCGTGCTACTCACCTCAAACGCATTTGGTTTGTGGCAGAAATATATTCCCATTTGTCCGTTGTTGCCTTTTCTCCACAAAGCTCTTTGCCGGGAGCTGCAATGTCGGTCCATAATCTTAAAACTGCCGCTGGACATCCACGTCCTTAATAACAAAAGTAAATTATTAATACCTTCAAGGAAACGTCGATTTTGGTAACTGTTACATAAACATAAACATAAATGAGTTTCTGATTATAAATACATATCTGACTTGAACGTTTCACAAAATTGTGCGGGGTAAAAGAGGAAGTTCAAAATTACAGCGGAAATGATCTAAATTTGTTATTCTACAAAATTAAAAGTCTCAAAGTCTTCAGATTAAAACATCAATTGAAAAACTTCGAATAGTTTAGATTAACACCATATTTTGAGAAACGGAGGACTGCTAACAATAATAAAAAAAGTAGAATTACAAAAATCGTTGATTAGTGTAAACAGCAATGTTTAACTTTCTCTTGAAAGTGTGTAAAAAACGAGTCTTAATACTGAGCTCGATTTCTGATGAAGAAAGTTAGTAAACCCTTTGAGAACATTCAAATTATTGAAATTCAGCGATCGAGGATTCTGCGGTGAAAAAGTGGTCGAAGAAGCGTTGAATAATGTTATCTACTTATTCACGTAAAGTGCATATTACAAAAACAAGCTTGAACAAAGGAAAAACATAGTTTAAGCTATTTTTCCTAAAAAAAATATTTATATATGTTTTGTAACAAATAAGTAACAATAAATCGCCTCATACTAATAAAACTTTTACTTTTCTTTACTTTACTAGTAAATAAAGCTTTACTAATAAATATATCTTCCGTGCGGAAGAACATCATTGCATCTCAAGAACTTAATTAAACTTAACTAGATTTAACTTAATAAAACTAAAAAAATAAACTTAACTTAATTAAACAAAATTGAATTTGGACAATGTCACCTGCTTTCTTATCCAAAACATTATATGTACGTTTGCAATGCTCAAGCAGAAACAAAAAATGTAAATAAACAAGAATCAGCTTACACGTTTTTGTAAAAATCCAGCTAGTACACTATTTGCTTGATTAAATTTTTTTTAGCATTGGTGATTTGATGGTTGTTTTATAGCGGACGATTTTTCGAGATTTGTGTTACATTTTACCAATAAGGTGTTTCCGGAAATTTATGATTTGTGTCCCATTATATTCAAGTTGTTCAAATTAAGTTTTCTAATGCATATTGCCCGGGTAAATTTTGCTCAACTTGCGTATTTTCATCACCGAGCTTTACATTTCTAATATTGACGAACATGTTGGCTGCTAGACCGTTAAAACCAAGCATATCTGAATGGCATAAGTCTTCCTGCAATCTAGACCTAAAAGTTCAATCACTTTCCAGTAGATTTTCATGCATTATTGAAAACTACTGAAATGAAACTGAAAATTAAAATAATTTATTTCAAACCGAATCATTCATCCAAGAGATAATTAACTGCTTCAAATGAAGAGCTTCCGGAGAAAACATCAAGGAAAATCTGCTTGAAACTTTTAAATGGCTTTCACTACATCATGCATGTTGTGCATGCTTCCGTCAAATTCAACACAGTTTTATTCGTTGCTTATGAGTCTCTACTGCCTTCAGAATAACTTCAGCAATCAGCAGTTCGGTGGCAGACACTTTTACTTTCTTTGGCAAATTTTTCTACCTTAGAAGAATCAATTTGCTTGTGAAAGTAGCAAGCGGAGTAAAGTAGCTTTCGCGCGTCTGTGATTTCGAACATTTAACCGATTTAGAGTATCTGCAAATAGGGCAAACTTTATGCGCGCTAGACGTTGGTATATATTTTAAGGTTTGAAGAGTACACTTTAAAACAAACCACAAATATGCCGTAACGCTGAAATTTTTGGAGAAAATGCAGAAAATATCTGACTGCCGTTTTAATTTTTTATAAAACATTTATAGAATCATTCTTTTAACCAGAAATCTTCCCTAAGTTTAAGAAAACTTTTCAATGTTTAGGCTACACTAAAAGTTTGTCAAAAGACTATCAAATACTAAGCGGAAATATTGGTTAATTTCAAAGTTGGTACCTTTAAGAGCAAACATCTTCCAGAACTAAACTCAATTTGTAAAAACATTTTTCCGTACTTTGCAGGCAGTAGTTGCTTTTTAATATTTGCAAATAATGTTAACAGCAACACAAGAGCCATAGACTTGGGGTTTGAAAAAATAATTTGGCTTACCACAAAATGTCTACAGTTTTCACTTCAAATCATTAGTACGAAGCACTAATGAATCTAAACTTTTCAGCAGATACATGATGTAAAATATTGAACTGCGTTTTGAACAGCACACTTTTGGATCTATTTGCAAATCTGTACTTACCACTGGGTTCACCTTCAATGGCAAACTTGTCAAAAATGATCAAAACTCGATATTGAGGCCTAACAGTGATGTACCAGTTGCAGCTCTTCGAAGACTGAGTTAGTTTGGGCGCATCATAGTTTTTTGGAAAGTTCGGGCTCAATATTTGACCACTGTCGGAGCTGCTAACGTTAGCTGAAACAGTACCAAATTTCCATTGGATGCAATTCACCTTTTTCAGCTAGTTGAGTTCTGACCTCCGCAGTCTCCAAAAATTGATTTGGCTAGTTCAAAGCTGTATCTGGCCTTAAATCCGCTGGCCACTTGAGCATCGTCTGAATGTAGAATCGCTTTGAGGCCGATTGCCCCTCGATTGGACTCGATGGGTCCTGGCGCAGACATGTGGCAGTACCGTCCAATTATTATCTCACTGCCATCCCGATAAACGTTGTATATTTCTAGCCAGTCTTCTTGACATATTTCAGCTCTGAAACGGCATCATTTGCTTTCCAGAATGCTTCCGCATGAATTGTGACTGTATCTTACCCATAGGAGCCAACACTACTATTTATATTATCCGCTCTAATCTTAAAATTGTCAAAGACCAGGGTAACCTGCTCGTTATCCGTGGCCAGGAAGTGATACGTGCAGTTTGTCGAACTGGGATAGTTGGTTGGGTATCGTGGGGAGTTAAAGTCTCCTTTTTTCTTCGACGTACTACGGTATGTGAACGAACAGGTTCCATCGGGAGCTGCCGTACCTGGGATCCGATATTCTGCAAATTACAATTCTATGAATAACATTCACCGACATTTTCTTGGGACAATTACACGATGATAAACCTTATAAAACAGGACCGCGTCGATATCACTGAGGATAAAGAGTACCTCAATTTGCAGCTATATTTATCCGCATGTCTTATAATTGATTGGAGAGTAATGGAATTTTTGCAAACTAATTTCCATTGAAAACTGCCAAGTTGAAACCCTCCATCATGTAATTGCAACTTGCAACTTTGAAATAACGTCCAATTTGGCCGCATGAAATTTTGTGTAACTTCCTAATAATATTGCTCTCATATCGGGTGTGTTAATGAATATTCAGGCTTTGTTTAATCTTCATTTGGCTCCTCTCCGAAATGTCCAGTACCTTTCCAAAAGGAGTTTGCCAGAATTACACATTTCCACAGTTTGTACACACATGGAAGGGTTTCCCTTTTGTTAATTAAAACAAATCGTTCTAAAATACATGCCACAAACCGCCTCCGATCTTTGTCCATTTATTATGTAATTTACACACATCTTGTTATAAAACACACAAGTGATGGCGATGTTTCGTTCATTTGTAACTGTCGGAAGGAAAATGATGCATTTTTAATTGGATCAATAGAACATGGAACTCCCTAGTGTCTGGCACTAACCGTAATCGAGCAACTAAAATTTCACCTTTTCATACATTTAAAATTTCGTATTCAGTTTCAGGCCAAAATATACCAAGTTAATAAAATTGACTCCGCGGTAAATATGAGGTGGTTAAAATGTTAATCGCATTGTCAAATCAATTCATGAGTTAAGAATATGAATTTGGTTAAATATCTATAAATGTACAGAGTTGAAGATAATTCCCTGCAATTATTTAGATAAATTCTAAAGATTTAGTTAAATGTTTTTAAGAGCGTATGCAGAAAACTATAACGAGCGAACATTTTTTATGAAGTAGGGAGGGCAAAAATTGAGCCATAAGTTCATCAGCTTGACTGGTGTAGAAAAGAACTGTTTGTATTATATTAACGAATATCGAAAAGAAAAATAGAAAAAAGGGGACTTTGACTTCATCGTCATTAACTAAACAATAGAATGTTGTCGTGTTTAAAAAATTCGCATTTTGTGGTTTAAAAAGTTCTTGAATATTACGCTAACTGGGATAGTAAGGGCCGACAGGTAATAAATCGCAATATTCAGGTCGGTTATCTTGATTTGTGTTTACATTTTCGCAATTTTCAACTTTTTCTTGGATGAAATAGTTGTTGTTATTGCAAAATAATTTTCTAATTTCAAGTTTTAGCTTATTTTTCATGACAAATTTGTGGTAGGTTGGATGAAAGGAATTATTTCTTGTAGCGTTTGTACCAAGTCACCAAAATCGCTTGTAAGAGATAAAGAGCACATAAACTTAGATATTTTTGAAGTAAAACTGCATTTAATTCGATGTTAGGAAAATTACGCCGAATGCAAATGAACTTATTGTCAAATTTGCACTGCATAATGCATCATTTTTGCTCATTTACTCCAGCTAAAACATTTAAAAAAATTTCTCGTATATTTGTTTTTAAATAATATTCGATTTTTATTTTGAAGAATATTATATTGCTTTACTTAGTCGTAAATATACAAGATTGAATATGTATAGTATATTTTAGCCTAAGCTGTTTTTGTTGAAAAATATGTGTCCTTTTTGAAGCCGTACGTAAGTCTTGCTAAATTTCAGTTATGTTAAACACAAGTTTAACATAAAAATAGTTGACAGATAATTGAAAACATAAAAAATGCGGCAAAGCAGTGATATATTTATGCTATTCAACTAAAAATGGTTAAAACTTTTGAAATAAAAAAACAATTACATAGTAACACTTTAAATATAAATTTGTCTAATTGTTCTTTGGTAGCGCTTGCTGAATTTTTGGCAAATAGTGTCTTCGAGTGTCTTCTTCCTTCGAGCTGGAAGTTTTGCATCTACAAGCTCGCAATAATACTGCCTATTAATTGTACATCAAAAACATATTTTTTTCGACTTTACATCTCTTTCCACTCCATTTAGGGAGCAAGCCAATCTCATTTCTATTTGATATAATCTCTCTGATGGACAATCTTTATTTCTGCGAAAAAGACCATCTTTCTAATTCGCCTTGTGATTATTTTAGGATTTGTCGCCCACCACAAACACTGTCCATATTCACAATTTAGATGTTAGAGATTAGAAAAACTTCTCTAGTAGAAACATGAACCGAAAGACATAATTATATATTGGTTTCATTTATCGGAAGTTTTATCTTGTGAATGTTGCTAGTTTGGAACTTCGCAATTACTTTTGAAGCAAAAGTCGAATATTTGAGTATCGGCTGGGTATCTAGTTCGCCTCTAATTAAACCTTTATATCTTCAACACCTTATTTTTATTTAAAAGTGGCTTCATTTTTGTATTTGAATGGTCTGATCTGCTTTAATATATTTTCGACTGATTTGATTGTCGACTTTTAGATGGTCTATTGAGTGTTAACTTACCAGTTTCAAAGGTATAATTTGCTTTAAATCCTCGTCCCATTATTTCGCCTGAACTGAACACCATCAGCAATCGTGGCCCATCGGATACCATGATATTCGGATCAGCTTCATCACCGCAAAGTTCCTGGTCGAATTTATCGTAGGCATCCATCGTTTCTTGACCTTTCAGGTATATTTTCAGATAACCATCAGAACAACTAGAATTGACAAAATTATTGATAAACTAGCGTCTGAAATTGTTCTTTCAACAATTGCACTTACTCTCCTTTGCTGCCTTTCGGGATATCCAACATCGTAAAATTTAGTCGTACTCTTTCTAAATATTGAGCATTTTGCATTCCGTAGATAAAGTATCTACATACTAGCTTAGGCATATATGGAAACGGGTAGTTTGGACTATAAACGAAGCCGTCGGATTCCTTTTTGCTAAATATTCGCTGGTCGCATTCAGTTCCTCGAATGTGTTCACCGTCGTTCTTACTTATAAAATCTAAAAGAAAAAATCGAACACCACTAATTAATTAAAGCTGATTGACAAGAGCCCTCAAGTGTGAAACATTAACTTCAAATATAGACATTATTCGTATAAAGTTGGAAATAAAAGTGCCCACTATTTTAAGCAAAAATTAGTTTTAGCCTCAACATTATGAAATGCAAATGTGGTAAAGCATTTGCAATTCAATTGCCAACTTTCCTAAATGAGGTTAATTAACCTGCTCATTGATTGCCAGTATTTTCCAATAAAACTAGAAAATGTGGCCTAAAATAATTTAAACTAGAAGACCGCAAAGAGAGTTAAAACTTTTCAAAGAACCTCATACTCGAGAGTGAGTTCCAGAAGTAATATCTAAGTTTATTTCAAATTCGCCGAACTGTTTTTTTGGAAAAAACCTTGAAATTGTTATTTGTAAATGCGATTATTTTTGTACCAAATTTATTTATACCGGATGGTCCAAAAATAAGTTACGGTCATCCCCTTATTTTTTCAAATAGAGATATTTTTTATTTCAATTTTCAATTCTCCATTGAATTCTAGGTAAGACTCAGGTAACATGTGCTATACTTAAACTCAACAGTTACCCCGAAATTTACGATTAGGCACATTCATAATTTAAAGCGACAATTTCTTTCAAATTTCTGTAGTCCAGAAAAGGACCGATGCATTGCAACAAGCAGATCAGGAATCAAACTAAATGTTTGGAATGTGTGAGGTAACCCCACAAAAAGAAGTCTATCAGATGTAGGTCGGGCGATCTAGGGGGCCGTTCAATAGGTTCTCTGCTTCCTGTTCACTGAGTGGGAAAGGTTTCATAAAAAATGTACGCACAATGGCAGCATAATGCAGAAGAGCACTGTTTTGCTGAAAAATAAGTTCTTCGTCTAATGGATTTCGAAATAAAGACACCAATGGTAGAATTATTGCAACTTGGAGAATTTCTAGATATACTTGTCCAGTTAGAGCCTGTTCGAGGACAAATGGTTCATTTACTCTTCCACACCTCTATCATCCAATGCGGATGTTCTCTTACTCAATATGGACTATTTTGTCGGTTCTCATACCCATTTAAACTGAACTTCATCGGAAAAATAATGTTTTTTACTAAATTGTTATCCAAATTGCATATATTTTGTATGCTTTCGCAAAGCTCATTTCACCTATCTAAGTCATCTTTAAATAACTGTTGCACTCGAATAACTTTTTAGAGATGATATTTGTGCTTTCGAACAATTCAGTGAACAACAGATTTCCGCATGTGTAAGTAAATTGGCCCAATCTGCGAACGAGGAGTACGTGGATTTACTTCCAAATAAAGTAAAAGGTCAAATTTTATTCATCATTATTAGTCAGGTTCCTCTGTTCAACAAACCACCTTTAGTCATATGGAGGATGGACGTCCCGATGGATCACCAAACCTAACAATGCGGAAAACTTTACTTTATACAACAAAAGTAAAAATTTGATATGAATCTTTATATTTTTTCATATTTTTTACCTAGTAAATTCCTCAAGTCTTGTTGAGTTTGAGTATTGGACGTGGTACTTCAATCAATACTCTGAATTCAATGGAGATTGCAAAATTTAAATAGAAAATAGGCGCTTTCACATTAAAAAATGAAGTTGATGATTGTATGTTTCATTGTATCTAATTTTTRACATTAACTTACCTAATTTAGTAAACGAGTTAGAAAACTCAAATATCCCTCTAAACCCCCTATTTTGAGTATTGGCAGTGCGTCTTAAAGTGACAAAAGTGACATAAAGCGTCGACTCCGATGAATAGATGACCAAGTTGCGTTGCTGGCCGCAGTAAGTACCGATAATTGCTGAAGAATTATCAGGACCGTCGTAAATACGTACGAAGTCAAATGGACAGCTAAAAGTGCGTAGTTTAGACAGTTTTGTAATAAACCTTTTTTAAACCACCTACTGTTGGCCTCCGTAAAACAGATCAAAATCCCGAAACTCCAGCCTTATCCGCTCACCGGGAGCGCCTAGGAACTGATACGAACACGACAGGTTCTTCGGATAGGCTCCTGGGTACGTAGGAGACACTATGTTGCCAGTATGTTTAACGGCTCCTTTCACCAGAAAGTTACATGGTCCGACACCTGCTGGAGTCCCTACTTCATATTCGGCTGAAAATGTAAAGGTGGAATACATAGTAATTATTTGTTATTCGGAATTGATCTGTTTGCTTAGAAATAAGCACCAGATTATTCCAGGGTGACAATAAAAATGACCTCTAGCAAGAACTTCTCCAGGTTTGTGGCGTGTAGCACACGACCTGGTCTCCAAAATAGAGTACATACTGTAGTCCATCGGATTGAGATCTGGCGAGTAGAGCGGCCCTTACGCCGACGAGATCCGAAAAATGGGTCCGGCAGCAGCCCTGAGTGGCTTTCGCCTTGTGAGCCGACGCGGAGTCCTGTTGGAACGTCCAATCCGCATCGCCAAAGTGTTGCTGGGCCCGCGGAAGTACGACGACTTTGAGGATGCCACGGTGGTAGACGTCCATGTTGATTTTGATCCCTTGTTCCACGAAAACGAGGGACAAATTCTGATTATTCTGAGATGTTCGGCGATGGCTGATGTGCCAGGGTCCCCCGCGGACCAGCTCCTATCGGTCTGGTGATTGTGGGCTTGTTCAACGGTGAACAGCTTGACTCGCTGGACACGTTCTCGGACGAGTTCCTGGTTCTAGACGGTTCTGACGGTGCGCTTTCTGCGGATGATGGCAAACAGTATGGCTGAGCTCTTCAAACCTCTTGATGGTTCTTCGGACGTTAGATTTGTCGATGTCGAGCGTTCGCGCAATATCTATCGAAAGCTTTTTCAACTCATATGACGCCAACATTGTTTCTCTTTGTTTTCACATCTTAATAAAGTGGCTTAAAAGTGTTGAATAAAATTGAAACAGAACTTGTATGTAATAGTTTAACGGAGAATGAACAAAAAACAAACTTTCATACTTAAGTATTCATGTCACATTTGTGGCAATTTGGTTGTCTCTTTTTTATTGTATATACTTTCCTGACTGTGTTTCATGTCCAAATCAAAATTAATTCCTGGGTTTCAGTCATTTATTGTCTTTATTTATCAATTAAAATACGTTTCAGTGTATTTTTCCACCATCATCAGTTTTTCTAAAATAACATAGTTAAAAAAAAAATTTCATTAATTTAAAAAACAATCACAGTTTGTCAACAGCCTCATCATATCACACACTAAAATACATCACAATTGCAACACTTTAAAACATTCTAAAATTAATTAGGCCTAACAGGTGATTAGTCAGGACAATCAAATTTGGGAAGACTAGAATTCTTTGTTCAGATACTTAAATATTTTTACTTATATGTGTAGCGTTGTTGCTGCTTTAAGCCTTGGCATACATTTGGAGT
>NW_026018470.1:0-26942 GCF_020466585.1 Dendroctonus ponderosae | reverse complement strand
TCCTGATTGGGGCATGATTATCAACTCTTAAACATTACTAGCCGAATAGCAGCCAAAGTTTTCAACTCCACATTCGTATTACCAGTATTATAAAAAACAAACTTTTATACCTGAAAGTAAAACCAATTTCGTTGTTATAAAATAATTATAAAACCACTTATAAAAATTAATAACAAACTAAAGGAAATTGAAAATTGTTTGTTTATAAAAACTAATAAAAGCAGTAAAGCTGTTAGTTCTGTTATTCGGAAATTCAATTACTTGCACCGAATGGGACCCGTCTAATAAACAGCATACAGAATACAGAAAATTTGAAATAAAGAACCAATATAATTAAAACTAAGTAAGGTATGGGTCTGTTTTCAGTAGTTTCAATAACTTTGTTATTTTCCAAAACTCAGTAGTTGAAGGGTATTTAATAAGCACATCAAAATTTATTAGATGCTTATTTCCAGGAAAACTGTAAGAATATTTTATCTTTTCAAAATGAAAGTAACAACATTTTGTGCCGAAAATTACATGTGAAACTTCTTCATTTCCAAGAATTGCTGAAATGATCAAATCCAACTGGGATGCAAGAATCCAATATTCCCCCAATTGACTTTGAGTGGCAAATGTGGAAGGTTTCAGAAATCGGATAATTACTGAGCGTAATTCAATGAACAAAACACCCCGGGTCTTTTTGAGCGAATTCATCGGTCAATATAGTCGCATTTATTTCGGTATTTCTGATACAGAGATACTTTTAAAATATGTTGAAAGGACTGAATATTCCAGGAAATAACCTTTTTATCGCATGAATTGAAACATTGACTGCCTTCATTGGAAACCAATTTTTTAAATAATTTCAAAAGAAAAGCAATTTGGGGTATCATTTAAAAAATTCTAGTCGACGAGAAGAAATAAAATCATTTGTCCAAAGAACAAAAGCAGCTAGTCTTTTACAAGTTTTCCGAAAGCCAAATCAACCCTAAACTATTGTCTTTAGATGAAACAATCACTATCAATCATCCAACTTCGATAGAATAAAGTTCAATATGAAATTATTACATTTTCTGCCGCAAAAATACAAATTACCGTGAGGTTGCCAAAACCTTTGAAAATCAACATGCGTTCATTATTAGCTGGTAATTCATCAATTCAGTTTGTTTGTCTCGAACTGTTTCAAGGGCGTTTTCAACTAAAGTTTCACTTAGTATACACCGCACCTAAACAATACAGATACACTGAATATCTCAGATAGTAGAGCATCTCTCCGAAGTATTCAGGCCAATGAGGACGACGTTGGAGCCTCAATATTGCGGAATATTGAAATATTTACTGGGTTAATAAGTGAACATTTTTTGCCACTGAAAATCTACCTAAAATTAACTACGTAGAACAGTTCCACTTCGCTTCCGTCGTTCGCTCGCTTCTTTGTTCTTTTGAGCGAATTTTTCTAAGAGGTTAACTAGAAAAGTGAATTCTAAGCGAAACAATGTCTATTAATATAGTCTAATTACTACAGTTTTTCTGATAGCAAACTCGCCGTAAAAAAAACAAGCCGCAAACGCAAACCACTAAACAAATCTCATTAAAATTAATTAATAAAAAAATCCCCAAAACCCAATGCACAATCCTACACACTGCAAATATGACAAAACTATCAGAAAAACTGATACAGTTAGTCATAAATACCACAAAATAAAATATTGAATTCTGTCATTGTTCGATGAACTGGAAGACATTTTCTTTATACAATTGCCTGGTGCGCTTCATGACTCAAGTTAATTATACGTTCATTTGTCGCTGGCTTTAATTTAAAGTTCACTAATTACAATGAATCGGCCTTATAGAAGCTAAAAGTATCCAATGGAAACTTGAAGAAACTTTAGCTCCAATCCTGGCAATGGAGCTGCAGCTTATCAAACAGACTAATTGAAAGCAAACACTTATTATTGTCGATGGGTAACTCGGAGCTGGATTCTTAAAATAAATCATAAATCACTTGAAGCTAATGTGCAATTAGAATCGAATTGGAAAAAGCACCCGAAACTATTGGTCAAGTTGCAAAGTCTCAATGTTCTTAACATCTACTTGACCATGCGGATATCGCCCAAGAACTGTCCAATGCAAGGAAACTATAACTCTTCCTCACATACATCGTACGCTACAACTGCATTTAAAGTCTGCGGTTTTACGGCAATCTGTTCGGACCAACTGTACGTGTGATTTATATACACTCCTAAGACAATTTCTAAAACGAATTGTTTAATAAAGAATAGAGTAAATAGTTTTTTAATTCGTAAGTCTAGGGAGAAAATGCGCTCCGTGAATTCTTTATTGAAGCCATTCAGAATTAAGTTAGCTGATAAGAAGCCAATTGAACAAAAATTATTATTTTGAAATATTGATAACAAAAATGAGATATTTAAAAAATACATATTTTTTATAGAATTCTTTGTATATTACCTGATAATTCAAACCACAACTTTGTTCAGCACATTTTTTTCTACAGTTTTCAGCAATTTTCACTTCTCTATAAATATTTCAAGAAAGGAAATGAGTTTCAAAATCAGGCTGAGAATTCATTAGTTAATACTTTTTTACACTTCTAAATATAACAGTTTACATGCCAAATTTAAGCTTGTATTTTTACATTATTTATATCTTATCACTAATCAAAATTCCCATGACTTGTGCTTAAAACACGTTTGCATGCTTATCCATAATAAAACTTCTTGCATTGTTTTAGTACATTAAATTGTCATTTATTAAATATGCAGTTTAAAAAATCCTTACTTACTGTAAAAAGTAAAGATCTAATAAATATTTTTAAAAGTTTCTAAATAATCAGCACCAATAAATAGCCATGGTTTTTTAAATTAAAGTTATAAAAGTCTCAAGGCATGAATATAATAATTTATTTGAAATTAGGTAACTTTTGGGATCAGTTCTGCAAGGCCTCCTAAATAATTTGTCAATGTTTTATGAAATATAAATTATCATATAAATTTTACACAAATAACGAAACATAAACAGTCTTTTTAAAAAATTTGCAAGTTTTTTTAAGCAAGTTTTGGCTCAGTAAAAATTGCTCAGTTTTATAAATATTGTAGTTAGTTTTACCGCGCACCGAGCGCAAAATGTAAAAAAAGTTTATTATTTTTCCTTCACTCTAAAATGCTCGGGTTCTTATTATAACCCTTGTCTGCATCATATTTCCAATAAATATTTCCCTTAACTAACGTTTGAAATTGTTCACGTAATAACAAACAAAATTGTACTATAATTACAAGTAAAAACTTACATAAACTCCCATTGAAACCACACCATTTTCGACGCTGTATTTTAATTTAACATTCAACTGTTACCAACTATGATTTAATCGGTTAGAAAGTTAAAACTCAATACACAAATTCGCGAAAACCGTTAGAATTTCTTTGCATTCAGCTGGTCTGGAAAATCAGGTTTTCAGATACCGCGTCGGTGGAAAACTGGCAAAACTTGGCATAGTTACGGAAAATCAGAGTACGGGAGTTGCATGATGGGCAAGCGTGGTTTTGTGATTGTAAAATTTCCAACAAAACTAATAATGTTTTTTAATATTTAATGAATTAAATCGGTGTGCAATCAATGCAACATCTCGACTACGCAAAAATCAGTTGGATAAAATTGAGCTTTTTGTGTGCGCGTTTGTATAAACATAAATACTTTGGAAATAATACATATTAACTTCTACTCTACTTTCAAAGAGTTGTTTTCCTAAGTTGGACAGTCCAAAGACACAGATTCCCCTGTTTCTGCTTACACTTGTTATTGTTGGTACACTTATTTGTTCAAATTCAAATACACCAGGTTCAGTCCAAAAAAAACATTGCAGGAAAAATAATACATTTTTGCTTTATGAACTATATTTAATCAAAAATACGAGTTAGCTTTAAAACAAAGGTTAACGATTTTTCTAGCATCCATCTGGATAGAAGTACTTGGAAACACCATATTTTCAATCAGAAAAAATAGATGGTACTTGTTTTTAGTAAAATGTACTGGTTCATAGACCGAAAGTTCCAAGCCAATATTGGCTTAAAAATTCTGCAGACCTTTGAAACAAGGGCATAAAAAATCAAAATTCTACTTGGACCCTTTAAGTGTTCTCCTTTAAACTGAATCCCCCTGCATATTTAATGTTTTATTTATTATTTACAATGTTTGTGTTGTACTTAGCAGGTTATACGTGAAACATGTCATAACGGTGAAACAATGACAAACATAAAGTTTAAGTTAAATGTTTCCATCATTTTAAACACTACAAAATGTTGGCTGTATTTTATAGGGTATTCCTTGTAAAGAAAATCGGAGTTAAAGCAGGTATGTCTGTACACATTTTAATGTTTTCATATATTTTCTTCAATTATCCAACTTATAATATTATTATTATTATTATTGTCTTCGTATTCGTACATTTTCTTCAAATAGCTTTTATACTCAAATTGTTTTCGTCTTTGATTTCTGTTAAAAATGATGATTGAAGAAACGACAACACAAAAATAAAAAACAATATTCAGCAAGATTAACCCATCACTTAAATGGACACAATTTTTATTAAAATATGCAAGGATTTATGACACACATTGGTGTTCTTTGCCCTTTTGTTTTTCACTAACTGACTGTGAATAGGAGTATCTCCATATTTCCTAATCTACATATCGCTTATAAGTAACATCAGATTAATGTCGTTGCAAATAGCTAATCGCAACAACCCAATATTGATTGGAAATCTGCGTGAAAACCCTTTCAGACACATCTGAAACAAGATAATAAATTAATTTAGACTGTGACAGAGTGTGATAATTTAAAATTTGCACGTTCCTCGGCCTTCTCCTCTCTTATCTAAATCACTTCTGATTAGTTTTAAACGAACCGTGTCTAGAATAAAATTAACTTTTCAGTTATTATCCAAAGTCATAGTTGGTTCATAAATTTTCTCAGGTCTCGTCACTTCCACTATTTAATCTTGGATGGAAAAAAATCCGAGCCTTTTTAATAATAATTCTGGAAAAGGCCACAATTTTAATAAGCTTCCAACGGTCTTATCAGATATATGCAAAGCATTTCATTGTTCGGATAATGTCTTATTCTGTCGATGACGACGGAAAAAGTATATTTTATATAAGGTTCATCTGCATTAAGTGTTAGAAGTCATATAGTGAAGTAAATACGAAACAAAGCTATTCCTTGCAAAGGTGATTGTGTCGTTTGAGTCCCTCGGAATTTTTAGTTTTACTTTACACGCTAAATCGTGTTTTAGGTATCAACAATTCATAACTACACATGCAAAATTGTCGCTAAGATGCATAATAATTGTGTGTTTCGCAAAAGTTTGAGCATCTTTTCTCCTTCTTTCCTAACATATGAGCAATCAAACAATAAACAGAAAGAAATAAAAGTGTTATTCCAGTGAACCGCACAATGACTTTCCATGGCGCAGATGACCAGACGGAACCATGGAACTTTTCATGGATTGTTCCCGGGTTATTAGCGGGCAGCTCCTGTCCACATACAATAGAAAATTTAGTGTTTTTCAAAAATCAAGGTAACTATAAAATTGCCGTAAATGGAAAATGATGGTCTATGGGTAAATTTTAAGGGATTTCTCGTTTAATAACGCTATCGCCGGAATATCAGCCACCGGTCACAAATTTTCCAGAATTGCAATGGAGTTTTATTCCAATAGAAGAGTTTGAAGCACCAACACTTGAAGACGTAAAACAATTTATCGAATTGTGCGAAATTGAAAAAGAACACAAGCAGGTAATATCTGTTGCTATACAGGGTGTTTCTGAATGAACAACTATTTACGGGTTCCATGGAAAATTAATGATAGATTGGTTTAGAGAGACTAGTCTAGAAATGATTATTTGCAATCTTGCTGGGTAAAACTAGGTGAGTTTTTTGGGGTTTCAAGTCGTCGTTTGGTTCGGCCTAAAACACCGAAAATCACACCAGTTTAATTAAAATTAATTAACAGATTGAAGTTCGAAATTTTTTCATTGTCTGTTACTCTCCTAGCTTTTGGGGAATACCAAAGGACTACGCAACTTCCCAATTAATCGGGCATTTTTTCCAACATTATAAAGGTGTCACTGACAAAAAACCACACGCTTTCAAAAGTCTCTTCAAAGATTGCTTTAAAAATATATTACGGATGCAAGAAAAAATCCACAAAACTCTCACATTTGGTGACAAATATTCAGGTGTTTAGCAATAACGTAATAGTTTGTGAATTTTCTTCGACTCGCTGCATTACAGATTCTACTATTCATTCATGGATTTTCAGGGTCTTCAGATAGACCTTCAATCATTTTTTTTTAATACATTTTACCAAAAGTCCTGTTTTTCTTTAGTTCAACATTTACAAAGAACCAAAAAATCCGTAGATCTCGTGATTTTAATGAAAATTATGAAATGTTATTAGAGAAAATGCAGTTGCGTGCAGACATTAATAATTGCACTGACATTTACAAAGAGCGCAAAAAGCGACAGCTGATACGACCTAATGAAATTCTAAGGGTGTTCAGATTCAAGTGTTTTTTATAGATTTTGCACACTTCAAGTTGCTACTCGCTCTATATCGTTAGTTATGAATTATTATTGGCCAGACTGTTTTTTTTATTATCCGGCATTTACAAAGAGCTCAAAAATCAGCAGATGATGCCATTTAAATTAAATCGTTAGAGTTTTTACCTTCAGACGTTCTCGATAGAACTTGAAAAATTTAAGTTACTGCGCCCTCGATATCGGTAGTTATGAATTTTTTTGAAAAAGATGCAGTTGATTGAAGACATTCATATTTACACTAACATTTACATAGATCACAAAAATCAACAGTTAATGCGATTTAAGTGAGTGTTCTAAACGAAATTCCTGAAAATCCTCACAAAAAAAATTAACTTTTCCAGCATATGAAGAGATGATATTCCTAATTTTCTCTTTAAACCTAAGACAAGTTAAATTTCATTTATTTACATTTACATATAATTCAAAAAACTTTAGTTACAACAAGTTTTTAAAAACAAACCATCAAACTTAGTATAAAATTTCTTTTAACACAGAAAGTTAGTTCTAGAAGGTTCGGCATGTCTCATCAGCAGCTCATTGTCTTGGAGTAACTTCATTATCAACAGTGTTTTATTCACTTTCAGTTTTGAATCCTTGAATCTTCACTGATCAAAAAAATCGACCATTGATTATCCGTTTGACCTACTACTTATAGTTCCGCATTAAATGCGTTCTTAGATTCGATATCTGATTGGTCGTCTGTTACTTGCGTCGTTTTTTTTTCAAAATTGAAGATTTTACGTTTTATCACCAATCACTAACAAACATTCATCTAGAGCGAAATTATTTATTTGCATTTACAAAAATACATGAACCATCTTTTGCTATTCTTTTTTTTTGATTAAATTTAAACATAGCATATACATAAAGCGTATTTTCGCGACAGAATAATTTTTACAACAATTTTTAAAGCAAACTGCCACTAATTTTCCATGTAGCAAGCAGCCTATATAAAAACTTGGGTTTGAGATTAAAAAAAATTGAGTACAAATCAACAATAGTTTTTTTATTTAGGCAATTGCAATTCACTGTAGAGCAGGTCGCGGTAGAACAGGAGTAATGGCAGCAATTTATCTGGTCCATTTCTTCGACATGTCTCCAGAATCAGCTATCACGAAACTCAGACTGATGAGACCGGGATCAGTGGAAACGTATCAGCAGGAAAAGGCTGTTTGGGAATATCGGGATTACTTAAGAACCAAAACGAAATAAAAAAGTTGCTTAAAGTTATTAAATCAACCTGTAGACTAAAATTTAAAAAAAAAACATTAATCTTACTTACGTAATGTATGGCCTTTATCTCCAAGTTAGATAACATTGCAGACTCAAAACGTAATGAAGTAACAAAGGCTCTGATTCCACTTGCTCCTACTTTGAAAATCTTGATTGGCTTCAATTTTTCATGTTCATTTTCACTGATGATCTTGACAGTGTGATAAAATGTATAAATATCTTCTTCCCTTTGCCGCACGTAAAACACGAAGCCGCCATTCAAATATGCGATTTTTCATCCCAAAAATGGGCATTTTATGCAAACGAGAATGGCATAAATATACTGGTCGTTTTTTTTTCAAGGAATGTGTTGTGAATGTACTAATGAAAGCCAGGAGATTATTTCGGCTTTGTTCCAACAATAGTTTGGAGCTCATCAACGCCACTTTTATTGATTTTAACACACATTTCAATCCTACACATGGTTTGTGATTGAATCTGATTGAAACTTGTTATTAAACACGCATTTCACTTTTAACCGAAATTAAAAATACTGTTTTAAAAATACATTGTGTTCCTCCTTCTCCTTTCGTCCACCTAATCTGTTTAGAAAAATAGATAATTTGCATATTATAATTTCCTGGAAACTAGGTGGGCTGCATACAAAAACATAAAACAGAGTATTCGCATAGCAGTCATATATTAACAGATTAATAGGTACAATATACATAACTTAAACGGGTGTTTAGAACAGTAACAAATTTACAGCCTTTACTATTTTAAAACAAGATTCTTAAATAAGTGGCAAAAGAATATTTTGTAACAAAAACTATATGTCCATACCTCTAAGTTAAATATGCATAATAAAAGTTTATTTACATTACAGCCAGACATTTCAGTACACAAAATACTGATGGACTTACAGAATAAAACTGAATTTACTAAATTCCTTTGGAAATCTGGAAGTACAATCATGTATTTTCAATGTTTAATGAATAATTTAATATTACAATATCATTAATTAAATATGTTTGTACTCATTAAGTCTTAAAAGCATTTTTTAAACTGCAGACAACCGTTATATTTATGATTACGAATTTGTAAAAAGTGATAAATCTATATATTCCAGTTGCAAAAGTATTGCGGTTGGATCAATTATTCTCTCTAACCAAGTGCAAATATCTAATATATTAAGACCAGAACATTATTAGACCGATTATCTATTATTAATCAACTCTTTTAACATTAAGTAGGTAAAAATTACGATAATATTGGTATAAATGAAGAACCTGTAAGTAGAAAACCTTGCAACAAATTAAAATAATTTAACATTTTATGAAGTGAAGTAATCAAACAGCTGATGTTAAAGCGGCCAAAAGCAATTTGAATACAACATTATTTTTTACGACCAAAATAATAATTTCTTTTAAATTCAATGTTGTCTCCTCAATTCAAGTAAACAACTAATTACAAAATACAAAAAGTTTTCGTTCTCTTCCTTTCTCCATATTCGCAAATTATCATATACTCGCTAAAAGTATTTTACGAAAGTTACTTACCATAGTTATTCTAAGCAATTTCCCTTTATTGTCAATTAATTATTATTAATAGTCGCCTTCGTACCCATAATCATCATATTGGTAATCGTCTCCATCATTTTCTTCTTCATGATATTGTTTTAACATATGTAAAACTCCCAATTGATTTGCGGATTCATCAGGTTTTTCCTCTTGATCGTCATAGAAATCAGTTGTATCCTCTTCTTCCACAACTGATAATAAAAAGAATATAATTACCAGTAATAAATGCACGAAAAATACGGTGTAACTTTAAACAAAAGAGTACCGGCCTAACCGGGTAATAAGTAGTTTATGGAATGAATTTCTAAACATTTTTTTTTTGTAAAACTTGGCTTACCTTGAGCATCTGATTCTTTATGTTTCGATTTTAAGTCCCTCTTAACATCTTTTTCAGCTGGTGGTGACGTACTGCTTTCGATGAATGGAAGACCCACGTCTTTAAGCTGTTTTCCTCTGGGTGCTCTTTTGGGTGTTTGTTCGTGAATAATGTCTGATGAGTACTTAAGCCTGAAAGAAAATGTAAACCACTGTACTTTTCTATCATAGGTCGTGTAAATGGCATTAATATGCAGGCATAGTTTAGAGATGACTAACCTTTTAGCAGAGTCTAAACCAGTCGCGGACTCTTCATTTGGAGTTGGAGTGTCATCTGACGGAGATATGTTCAAGTTCTTAAGAACATCATAGTTAATTTTCGATGAAATTTTCTTCTCGTGAATAATCCTTTCAATAGCTTCCCCTGCAGAATTTGCCGGTCCTATTCGAGTTCTTTTTGTTGGTCGTTTCCGCGGTTTCTTCTCGGGTTTTCCTTCTTCGGTCTCTTTTTTCAATTGCTCCTCCTTGTCTGCAAAATTAAATTAACTCTTTGGATAAAAAATATGAAGACATTTCAGCAGTGGGAAGCATCGCCTACCTTTTTGTTTCTGTAAATAATCCGCATTAATTTCAGTCCACAGTGTGTGTTTGGTTTCGGACTCTGCTTCAGTTAAAATATACGTGTCCAGTTCTTCATCATCAATATCATCAAAGTCTAAATTCAGCTCAATTTCATTTTCTCGTCGTGGCAGTGCATTACAAGTATCTTCTAATGAATTTGGAAGTCCTATACTCTCGATATTGGGACCTATAAATGCATCACAATTGAGTACATCTTAAGGTTTCCATCCATATACCTGCTAATGTGAAAAAAGCAGGTATAAAGTAGAAGAATTTGAAAAATGAATTGCCAGTTCGCTTTCAAACATGAAAAATCTGATATCAAGATATAAAGTCTGGTGTTTTGTAATATGTGGTTTTACAATAAAAAATAACAATAGAACTTGAGAAACCCCTGGAAAGGAAAAGTACTCAAACTGCCAACATTAAATACAGAAGTTAAATAATAGATAAAATAACTAAAGTTTCGCATTTTTTAAATTTCCTTGCTTAGGTAACTAACTAAAGTTACTTTTGACAAACTACTAACAAACATGCCGTTGAACTTAGTACCTACTTAACGGTCTCAATCTGAAATTCTCGCGCTTAAAGTTTGATCAAGAATTTGCATTTAAATAGGGCCATAAGTGTAACAGTTGTAAAGCAATGTCTTACCAAGTTCTACAGGAAAACTACAGTTTGGAGCATCTTCGTTTTCCTCTATAATCTCCTGAATCACGCTCATCGTTGATTCGTGTATAAACTTTTCGGCGTCAGATTGTTCTAGATTCTTTTCATTCCTAAAAACTTCAAAATATGTGTATTAAAACATAGACTTACGTGTGCAGCAATGCAACAAAAATGTCTATTTAAAATTTGAATTCCTACCAGGCAATTTATTGGACTTGGTTTTAATTTGCTCCAATTGCACTTCGATTGTTTTTTGCAGATCGTTGAATTGGTCGCTTTCTTCTTCCATTACCTGCAATCAAATTAGCATTTTAAGTTTACCATCGGTTTATCAACCAAAAAAAAATGTATGAAGACACTTTTGGAAATATTTCAGCTTTCAATTACCTTCATCAGACGTTCCTTGTCTTTTTTCCTTGCAGCTTTGAATGATGGCGGATCTTGCTCTTCTTCAAGATCGACCGTCATGAATTCTTCTAAAGTCAACGAGCTACTTGGTGTATCACCAAACTCGGTCAGTCTGAAATCAGTATCAGCTTTAAATGACTTAATGAATAATTTATTATCAACAATTATAATGTTTTTTACATTGAAATGAAGCCTCGACAACTATGCTTTAAAAAATTTGACATAAAAACGTTTAATGACCAATTGCAATGCTCTATTAGGACTATTAATAAAACACTTAAAAGATTTCATCTAAGCGTTTCCTTCATTATTTTGGGTTCTACTTATTCTTCAGGGTATATAACAAATATGCCCTGTTATTTCTTCTTTATGCCTTTCTATTATATTTTTTGGCTGTTTTTTTAATCTCGATATGGCTCTTTTATTTGAGCTCCTATTAATGTTTTTGCCTTGACTTGTTTTAACTTGTACAAATTTAAAAAACTATATTTAGTTCATCTTTCAATTTTTTTGCCTGCTCAAAACCATTAAATTTAACATTGATTATCATATAAATTTTTACTAAAGGATAACGTTTCTTTGGTTTTATTGCATGTCCAAAGAACATTATACTGACTCTTTTTTATTGGCTAATATTTGCCAACATTTCGAATCATTCCCGAATGTGAAAGACTGAAACTAAAGTTGACGAGTGGCCGATAATTAATAATTTAACGAATATAATACAACAGCACCGGTAAATTCAAGCAATATATATCGTTCTTCAAACGATTTTTCCAGATTTTCATTGAAACGAAACTCAAGTTGAATTGGGAAATTTTATAAGAAATTACATCGTATTTACCTTTTTCTCATTGTAGATTCGTGAATCTTTACAACTTTAACTATATCTGGTATCGAACGGTTAAATTCGTGGAGGCGAGCGGCTATTAGCAAAGCTGAAAGAAAACGGAAATGATCTTGAAGAATTATTTATTTCTCAGGGTGCCAGTAAAGTGTTCTATTAATAAATCCAATTATCATAACGTGGTGTAAACGCGACTCACCCACAGCTAAATTTCACCTTGCTGTTATTTTATTAAACATTTAGATTATTCATAATAATCCTAATGTTGTGTTTGAAGACGTAATTTAGACCTAAACATTGCAGTTTGCAAAGAGGTACCAATAACTAATATTTATGTACTTAAACCTATAACCAATAACAACAAAAGCAAGCAAAAAATATTATAATTATAAACAAAATCGTGCATCAAAACTGTTTAGTTTTACTTTCAATGTCCGGCTCGAAGGACCATCATTTGCAGCGAATTTGCAAGAGAATACAATGCATTAAACGTTCATGTAGAAATGCAGTCGTGACGATTTAGTAGACACGTCGCTTGTTCTACACCAGATAATCCCTATACATTTAGTTATTTTTTTTTGTCGCCACTTTTTTATTTCATATTTTACCTGCTCCACACAATCCTGACGGTCTCCTTCCAGAATGTATGCTATCTCTTTTCATCCGTTGAACCAATCGCAATGCAGTATTCGTAACTTGTTGAGTTTTGGCTCCGAATTCCAACTTTGAAGCGAATCGTAAAATGTATAGACAGGGATCTGAATCAAATGAAAATTAAATGATTAGTATAAACCCTGTAGAAACGTTACTGGCAATCGTCATAATCAATCGATAAACACGTAAGTCTAATCAATTCTCCTGCCATTCAAAGTGGCTCAAATAACCAGAGGTAGATAATACACTGAAATAAATGTTGAATATTAATACGTAAAATAATGCCATGTGTGTGGCAAATAGGTTTTAAAAATATCTCGCTATGTGAATTGAATATTCACGGTTCTTTTTCGGATGTGTACGGGAGGTCCATGTTCAACCAACTTATTTATATAATGAACACGAAAATTCAATGAATTAACATATAAATACACAGCAAGTTAAAAAAAATATGCATTTAAATTCATATGAACCGGCATTTAAATGTATACAAACTATTTCCCATTTCGAAACCATGTTTCGAGCGTATTTTGTGCATGCATTGCAATATATTTCAATCAAATGTTATGAGGAAAGTTTTGTGGTATATTACCTATGCGCTTGTGGGGAACAAAGAACAATATTGAATAATTTAAAATCTAAATATTTTAGGCAATAAAGTTCGAATGACAATAACTTTAAACGAAAACTTTTAGATACTGAAGTCCTTTCTTCAGGACTAACTTCAAACTTCAATAAAATTGGGCAGAATTGGAAGATTTCTTCCCTCCCTTTCATTTAAAGAATGGAAAAGGGGCAGAGTTTGATTGGAGTTCAATAAAATTGTATGATTGATTAGTTCACTCTATTCACAGCAAAAAATGGCAGAAAGACAAAAAAATGGCTTTAAATAAACAAATAGTTTTCAATGGAATTGATCGAAAATAGCAAATAAAAGTAAGTGTGTGAAAGTGAACTAAAAAACATCTACTTGAAGCATTTTCCTTTAAGGATTTCAAAACTGTTGTGCAAAAAATTTCCTTTAAAGAAACAAATCGTATTCTATTCAATTTATCGAAAAATCCAAGTTTCCTCAAAGTAAAATTAAGGTAAAATTCAATCCTTTTTTACAAAATTTATACTTTACTTATTGCATCAGATTATCTAGATTAAAAGACAGAAAACTGGAAGATATTTTAAGATCCTGGCAGATCGCGTATTAACTTAGTACTCAACATTGTTCATATTATTTTCATTTTAATAAATGTCATTATAATTTTTACTCAACCCCCTATGCATACCATATGCCCTTCTGCATTTGTATACGATGGCGCAAATTATAGAATTTGAAAGGCAATAGACGAGCCAAACCGGTGACTTGGACTTACGTCCAAACAGCTGAATGTTATATGAAAGTACTTGCATATTTTGGCCTAAATTTACCGAATAAACCAATACTATTGCGCCGTGAAGAAAATATTTAAAATTGAGTAATGGAATTAACGTCGCCCAAACGAAGCAAGCAAAATGTATTCAACAGATTTACCAAATTATTGATAACATATGGTAAACAAAGCCATTAAAGAGATATTCGGAATAGATATTCGTTTACTGTTCATTGAAATGGGAATAATTCCAATGGCTACCTTGAGGCTCAAACGAATATGTTAATAATGTTTCCATGGGTGAGGAAATTTCTATTAATTAATGCAATTTTACGAGGACACCATTCAATTACTGATTAATTAGAATATCGTGATGCAAGAATGGGCTAAAAGTTGTAAAATTTTTATTTTCTTCTCAAATACTTTAAATGTATTTTGGATACAAAATTTGCTTTCTTGTTGAATTATGAGTTCTAAACACTGACTAAACGGAAACAACTAAAATTTTAATTAATAGGCAATTTTAAATATTTAAACTAAATCGGTTCGGTTAAATTTTACAAAAATTGTCCAATTTTATCTCACGCTAAGACATCGAAACACTATTGCTAAAAGTTGATCGGGTTCGGAAATATTGGAAAAAAACAACTATGAACAAAATAATTTTTGTAAATAAATCGAAAAGATGTTTCTTACAATATTTTATTAGTTTTTAAATCTATACACGTTTATACCCAATTTAACACAAAACACTCTCTAGTTTATGAGAGATCGACACTAAGTCCAATTTTTTAAATACTAAACTGTTTTTTTTGTCTCGTTCTTTAAATGCATATTTCCCCTGGTTTAAATGTGGTAGGTTTACATTTGCCAACGTTTTTGTCGAAAAATTCATTAGCAAGGTTTATTATCTAAAAAATACAAATCCAACCCTCTATTTRAGTTGTGGGTTACATGTTCCGTTTTTGAAAAACGTACTGAACTTGAAAATGCYAGCCACACTGAATGAAGRGTTAAATGTTTTATTTCCCAAATGTTTCCTATTAACAATGCCTGAGGATCAGAATTAAGGATCGTCCRTCCGTAAAAAAAATATWAAAAAATTGTGCATCTTGCTCCAAACGTTCCATCATTTCCAAACAAAAATGTAAACGACCMGTTTTATTTTCCTGAGTTAATTGTTGCACAGATGAAACGCAGATATCGAATAAAAAAATKATCTTCAAACTGCAGAAGAACCTTTAACTCTTCATTTTCATGATTTTCGTTCCAAAATAATGTTCTGTTCTTTTGTTTGAATCTGGTTTCAGTAGAAACTTGGTGGTATATTCGGGCAAAAGTATTTAAACCAAAAAAGTTCCTTTCTCCTTTAATTATTCTTTGATATTCTCGCTTAGCTTCTCTTCTGCTGTGTCCATCTTTAATATATTATTTCATACACACTGCTCAACAAAATAAAAGTAACGCAGTTAAACTTATCCTAAATTTCGAACTGGACAACTTCAGATTGTTGTGAGCGATTTTGCTTCTGTTTGAAGCATTATCTAGTCCAATTCCTGTTCTGTCGATGAGTGTTTTTGCAAAAATTAACTGCTTCATACAAAGTATCTACATGGTGAAAAATTAAACAATGTAGAAATTCTGAAAGTTTGCCATGCTCCCAGTTGAATAAAAAAGCGTGTTTTTTTTTTAATTTGAACATCAAAAGCATAGAAAGTGTTAAATTTCACCTGCCCGATTTATTTACAGGGTGGTCTCAACACATTCTGATTTTGCACTAGTAACATTTTGTTTCTGAACTGATTTTCAGAATGTAGAGTTCATGTCCAAGCAAAAACTTTGCAGGCGAGTTAAGAAAAAAATTCCATATATGCTAGAATCTCCAATTTCGGGGGCAGTTTTGATCTGGGTAACTTTAAATGCAGCCCTGTATATTGAATTGTGGTCTTAAGACGTTTAGAAAGTTTCAGCTTCATCATGAGCTATAGATGTAGAAAATCGGTCTAGCAGGCAAAAATGATTTAAAAGAAAAACGTTTGTTTAATTGAGAGGATGCCAAGATTTCAGTAATTTTGCATTGTTTCGTTCTCGAGCCTGTAAAAACTTTACCTAAAGTACTTATTTTTTTTCACAAAGACACAGTGACAGAAAAAGAACTAAACTCGTTAAGGCTTCAAATAGTAATCAAATCGTTTGCAGCAATCAGCTCTTATCCAGTTCCAACGTAAAGGAAAATTTGGCAGTGAAACCTTTTTTTTCTTGAGCAGTTTATATCAGGTTTCATTGCTTGAGAAGAGTTTATTTAAATTCTTAATCAATTCGACTGACTTTAAAAAAACTTATGTTCTACTTGTTACAATTAAAGCATCGCTAACTTAGTGAAAATAAAACGACCGCAAAAATAGAAAAATGAGTAGTAGTAGGTACAGGAAAATATGAAATATGTTGAACATCTACTTCAAAACATCTGAAAATGAAATCTGTTTTTATTTAAAATTTAGAATGAAGCGAACTTGAAAGCGATACCATGAAATGTTAGTTTAATTTTGATTAATTTTGAGTTAAAAAAAGTTTACCATTGCAATTCAAATTAATATAAGTAGTTTCAGTAGAAAGTCGATTTTTAATGGTTTCAAACTAAGGATGTATAATGTATATTATATGAAATCTATTGAAAACTTCAGAAAAAATTTCATTCTGTAATAATATACAGGGTGTTCAATTGAACAAAACTTTAAGCTTGCTTTGGTACGCGTTTTTTGAAGAACATATACTATATTTAAATTATTCCTAAAAAAAATATAAACATTTCCCACAATCTGGTGTCTGATACTTCCGTAAGCCAGAATCCAGCAGGACATCAAGGAAATTGGCTCATTGTACCATTATTTCTATACCATGCGCTGAGAAAGCTTGACCAACCATCCAACGATAGAATGGATGGAATGGATGGCCTTATCGTTGATGAGCAAAAGTTTTTCGATCTAAACCAGCACCCATCGCATCCCCTAGTAATAGGCCAGTTGAGCAGACGATCGTGTCGTCGGCAAAGAGAGTGTATTTCACTACTGTATTACTTGCAGGTAAGTAATTTAACTGTACTGCAAATCCATTAACATACGTGAGAAATAGGAGAGAATCCCATGATGGATCTCTCAGCTCTTTTACATGCCTTTTTCACCGGTATTACAATAAACATGCATACATTAATCAGTCAAAATCAGCTTTTTAAATACCTACACACACATTTTTAAAGCATTGTTTTGTCACTTAATTTGCCTTCTATGATAGAGCCGATTAGGAATATGTGGCATGCACATTAAGTAGTCGACAGTGTATTATTTTAGGAAAATAAATTAAATTCGTACTGACTACCTAAGTAGGAAAATCTGTTGCCAACCTTGCAGCGGTATGCGTTTATGTCACATTAACAACCCGCTGTATATGGTGTTTTATTGCTTCGAATAGGCTTATTGTTTTAGGGCAATAAATAATCGATATAAAAAATGTACAGCACGTAATTGACGGCATTGTTCGAACTATGTATGATTAGAATAAAGTGTATCTAACAGACATAAATATTTCTTTAAATTATAGATTCGATCGTTTCTTGGGGATTGAGACCATAAACCACTGTAAATCTAGCAGGAAAGTCTTTAATGAAAACTATTTTGTTATGTAGTAAATGCCTGCCCAAAATGTGAATATAATGCAACTAAATGAAAACAAATAACTTGAAACCTAGTTAGTTATTATAGCCCCAATAACAATTTGCAATTATTCGTATCAAGCACATTATGTTTATAAAATCCATGACATTAAATAATACAGTAGGTAATAAAACAAATTGGTGAATTTAGCACTTAATGTTTGGGTTTCGTGTGGGCGAATTGCCTGGCCGATTGCAGACAATCCTTATTAACAATTAATAAATATATCCTTCTTGCAATTGCTTCATCGCTGACTTTCGTAACTACCTAGTTTATTCAGGCAGTTAGTACCTATCTATTTAGTCACTGAAAAAATAAATTTCAAAACGTTGGTTAAAATACTTGCAATTGTCAAATAATAATACAATTTTGCACACATTGATTTTGGTCAAGTTTGAACACCTTCCACGTAATGTTAGCCAGTGTGTACATAAGTTCAATATAACAGAAGAAACATATGGCTTATTTTCCATATGGCACTTTATGAACGACGAAAGCTTGCAAGTAGCTAAAAGGTCAGTTTAAATAATTGGAAAAACTCTTCTACATACAACAATATTCTGGGTCAAGTAACTGCTAGCTACCGCGTTAATATTTATTCATAATCAATTTATCGTGCTAAGAATCATCCTCAGATTTTCAGCATTCAAATCAAACATAGTCGGTAAATAGTACCTCACATGCGTAACAAGGACAGGTCAATTTTTTACTATTATTTGTTCTATAAAGCCAATGAAATCCTTCGATTGCCTTTATAAACCTTCAAACATGAGTTGCGTACATTTAAAAGCTGTAATAAACGAATGTGTCAAATTCGTTAAATATTGTGCAAAATTTCAAGCGCTTCATAAATAAATACATTTCAGCGAGTTGTTAATTTGACACAGATAATGAAGCTTAAACAATAACATTACTTGATGTCCCTAGAGGACATGTGACCTAGAGAGGTGCAAGAAATCAGAGTTTTGAATGTTTTTTGTTTGCTGATGTAATGACTTTTTTATTATCAATTTATATAAAAGAAGGTTAACACGACAACCAACAAAACATTCTATCGTTGGATCGTTGTTACTACAGAGAAGATACACAATAGACTCAATAGAAATTTTAAACTGATAAAACGATTCTCAAAACAACAGTTTTGTATAACTAACAACAGCTTTTACTTCCTAACTTTATTTACTAGCTGTTTTTTTATAATTTTTTATTGCTACATTTTCCACTAGTTATTGGTACCATTTGAAAAACAATGTATTTTTTAAATACTTTTGCATTATTACATTTTCACTAAATGTATGAGATTTGGAAAATAAACACCAACTCAAACTAGACAACGAAAGCGCAATAACGAATTGTAATCGATATATCTCGAAGTAAAAATAGATAACGAAATGCAAAATAAATGAGATAACATTTAAAAAATAATAAAAAACCAAAAATTATAGAGAATCGCCGTTTTCGAGATTGAGCAGCTGCAAGAAAAACAGAGGAAGACGATCCTGACGGTAAAAATGGCAAGATAAAAAAAGAAAAAACAAGGAGCTCGAAGCTGGGCGCAACTCGACAAAAAAATATCATTCTCCAAGAAAAACAAATTTAAGATTATTGTTTCTTAAAAAGTGTTCTCACTTTGGGAATTCTATTCACACTTAATTTACATAATAATAAAGCTACTAATTTTGCAATTGGCGGGTTTTGTAAATGATTTCCAGACACACATGATAAATCTGAAATGTTATTGCTAAAAATGCAGTCCGAGTGCGTATTTTAAATGGTGTTCACATGTTTTGATGCAAACTGCAAATGGTAACGAATTTAGAACGGCACGTTATTGCACATTATTATTACGCAATTGGCCCATATCTTCGCGATGTATTTATTAATTTCAAGATAGCAAATGGTTGGAAATAATTCACATAATTCGATGACATGGGTGGATTAATTAACTAAAAACTCAAATATTAAGCCCACGTGAAAATTATCTGATCAACCAAAATATGGAACCATTTTATTCATTGTTTTGTTTTTATTAATCTACCAATTGAACTCAAAAAGCCCATGTAAGTATGCCATCGATAGCTGCTTACAAACCCCAGCGATAGTATGTTTTAAATCAGTAATTAATATGATGCTTATTAGCATTATTTAGTTAAATGCTTGGCCAAAGTAACCCAATCCAATTAGCTAAACCTATATAAGCGTGAAAGGATATTTCCACGCATTGTTCAAATCCAAATGGAACATGATTTATCGTCACTTATTATTAAAAAAGTGCATTCTTAGATTGTTATTAGAAATCGGCATTTACAATGACAATAAAATATGAACGGATCGTGATAGTGTAAATAGTACATCAGACAAGGTAGCAACTGAAAGTAGCAATGACTTTGAATTTAGTTTGTAATTTTATAAATTCCATTAATTTAAATAAGATAAACTATGACGATTGATTGTTCTCAAAAACTTGTCCAGTTTAGAAAAAGTCCGTTGCAATATGTTATATACTGTTCTTCATTCATCTGTTGTGCACATATGTGCATCGATAAAACTAGAAAACCGATAAACAGTAGAAATTAATAATCGTTTGTCCATTTATGTTCTGTATTATCCGCACCATTGAATGTGAGATATGTTACTTATTAATTCAACAGATCCGGGCTTCTAAAATACCTGAAATAGTAATGAAATGCAGAACATTTACTATTAATAATCTGTCTGTAGCTTTAAATGTAAACATGTTATGTTGCAATAAAATCTCAATCAATAATCAGTGATATTTGAAACGAAAATGTAGCCAGTACAACACCACAATATTCTATTATTAGCGTTATTTTAGCTGTTGTTTTTATTGCCATGAAATTAATTTGTTTAGTATTTTAATATTTAACTTGTGTTTAACCGAAATAGTTTCAATTAATTGATCGTTTACTACACATGGTTGCCAACATTTTTCTTCTTCTACACGCAGACACATGCCTACAAAAATAATTAGAACCTTGAAGGTCGCATAACTAGATGCATTCAATGCCTCACTCTTAGAAGTGACCTCAAAGTCAAGACTTTAATAAGATGTGACCAGTTTGCATCTTGAATAAGTAGAACTAGGATAATGTTCTAGTGTTTTTAAATTTAACCTTAACAGGGATTTATTGATATGTATGATTGATGTATCGATTTTTTTCGGCATAGTTATACTAAAATATAAATAGGTAAACTAGCTTCATTTTAAAAAACATTACTTGTAAGTCAACAATTTGCCCGTGAAAATTATTACATGTAAATCGTATTTTTCACTGTTTTATACACATTTCAACAAATCTGAAACTAAACGTATAAGAAATCGATTTAGTGAAGACCTAGATTAAAATGCTCCGGTTTTTTAAGCTCACCAATAACAATAAAAGCAGGAGTTCTTCCATCTAGGTTTTCACTAAACCTATTTGCCATACGTTTAGTTTTAGACTTGTTGAAAAGTGTTTCAATAATTTTAAAAACTTAGACCAATAAACTAAAAACCAATACAGAATGCAACGCTTTAGTCCAAATATACATATGTACATATATAATTTCGGGTATATCGAGATTAACTACATTCACTTTTACAACTGTTCTCAATTTTATATCATTATAAATATGTGGGTTGGGGATCTTTTTTATTTGCAAGAAAAAACAAATGCAGTTGGGAAAATTCATATTTATTTTGTATAAAAAATTGGTTTCAACAAAAAATTCAGTTACGTAACTACTTTTCTTAAGGAACTTTAGTAGTCGTCAAAACATTAATTATGATTTTACACCATTTTCTATAGAATGCTATTGTTTGGTGGCAAGCAAGCAAAGAGGCAATTTGTGGTTAATGAATAACAGTTATATATATTAAGGCTTCCTTATTTCAGCAAACTATCATTAAAATGCAGATATCAAGTCAATGGGCAACTCCAGATGGGCTTTTGGCTAATAATCCAAATTACTTTTACTGCAAAGTTTTCACGCTTTCTAACATCTCATTAATTTAATATAATTATTAAAACGTACACTAATGAAGTTGCCCACACAAAATGAAGACGAATTAATGAGTTGTACAATTTTCGTAAATTGGTTGATATCCCAAATGTTCCTTCCCTCACTTATAAGCAAGCAGGAATCAAATTAATGACAAATCAGGTTTCTAAAAATTTACCGTTTTAAAATTAATTTACTGGAATGTTACCTTTGATTGAAATCACACTTTTCTACATAATCGCACAGACGCAGTCAAAATGGGTACGAATTTGCTATTCAATTGAGTGGATTTGCAAGTTCGATTAATTAAGTAATAAATGTTTGTCGCGTAATTTAATCAATAGACTGCTACTATCTTCTAATTTTTACTAAAATTGCTAATCTTACTCATAAAAACGAGGTATTAAAAACATAACTTAATCAGTAGTTTTATATAAAATAGTTCTTTTGCTGTCTAATTTATTTAATTTGATTTTTCAATTTGTACACTTTTTGTAAATCAATTTAGTTCCATACAAATGTGTAATATGTAGTATGAGTAGCTTGTTCTTATTTTTTTTATTTTCCTTATAGTAACCATTTTATACGATTGCTTAAATCTGATTGTAACAAACTAAAGTCTAAAAGTAGTCTGCTCTTTTCCAAAATCCCTGATAATGGTTTAAATAGTCGAAACGTTGGTTTTTTCGCAATTCGTTGACCTCAAACCTCACGATTCTCGATACAATTTATTACAAGCATTATAATATTTCAAAACTCCAAAATAAAACATAAAGCTAAAGAAAGCGATCATATCATATAAATCATATGTTTACTTTGGGAACAATATACTATTTTTTCCGCATAACTGAAGTGCAAAATAACATAATGACATAAGACGTTTACAAGTCTTATACCTATATTCAAAATAATAATCATATTTTCCAAACGTATGCAACTAATCGGCTTAGTAGAGTTTTATACCGTGTTATTTAATTGGTAGATTTTCTGTTTTATGTAAAAAAATTAGGAAGATTAATATTCAGTATTAATTTTTTTTTTATCAGTTCATATAGATTTTACTCGATCATTTTCCTATTATTGAAAAACAAAAAAAAACACATTTTTATTCCTGATTATTGGTCCAATATTATTCGAAGGTTGCCCAAAAACGTTCGGCTGGTCAATTTGATAGCGACTCCTTTTGTTAGCTTGCAATTTTCCCCTCTGTTATGAAAGTCCTTAAAAACCCCGTGAAATGGCGCAGTCTCTTGATTTCGCTATGGAAGAATCACTATTTAAACATTTTTTATTTAAACCAAACATAAACCTAATTTTTTCATTTATTCAATCTGAAAAAAGCTGCATTTTTCAAAGCTGCTCATTTGAGCAAAACGCTTTATAAAATTCTTCTAAATATTTGCCAAGAAAAATTCAACACGAGTACTATTTCTTCATTCTTAGAGGCATGAAACAAAAAATTTAAAAAAAACAACAAAAAGAAATAAGCCAAAATCATTGAAGATGCAGATGAAACCATCGAAGAGTTTTTTGTTGTAAGTAGAACTGATTTTACAACGAAAAAAATTTGATGTTTTCACTATTTCCTTGCTATTTGTTTCGTGTTATTTTAGTTTAATAATATTATTAAATAATGTAAAAGTAAGTTTTTGACTGTTTTATTTGGAAACAAAAAAGCTTTGTTTTGTAGTTAAATATTTGAGCATCAAAAATCCATTGACATCCAATTTGCACGCAGACTTTTATAATAAGCTTCAGACTTTAAACAGGAATTTCTGTATTTTTTAAATGTATCACTAGCTCTCTTTCGCTTCAAGCTCCTTCAGATGTAGGAAGCTCAAACTGTAGAAAAACATAGATACATTTACTAAAGTGGGCATCTATTAATGCTTGTACATTAATCATCTGGAAAAATTAAGTGGTAATAAAACAAAGCTTTCTTCAAAGATTTGTTGGGCTCTAAAACAATAAACCTCGATTTCAATGCATACTCATTTCCTTTTAATTAATCGCTTCAAGAAACTTAAAACGCTTCAGGTATATAACCGCAATTTATCAGTGTCATAAGTAGACAAATTACGCATCTAAGAAAGTATAACTAACGATAGAAATTATAAAATAAAAGCAAAAAGAAATAGTTACGACAAGAACAGTCTAAGTTTTTTTTATTGAGTCCAGGATGTGATTATCTGAATGATTTTAGAGAAGAATAGTCAATAGAGAAAGTGTTCAAATTAAAAAAAGACGGTTTTTCGTAAATTATTTCATAAACTTTTAGTAGATATTGTTGAAATTTGGCAGGGGTGTTTACAGCAAAAAGCAAAAAAATTTACCAATATCTTCAAAAAAATGGTGCCACTCTTTTCATATTAAGCAAATTCTAATAAAACTTTTTTGTCTCATGACTTTTTCCTGCCGCCCTTCTTTTTCGAGATCAAAAATATAAACCTCTTTGCTCCATGTTCTCTTCATTCAGCAGTTAAAATTGAACGAAAAGCATTTACTTACCTATCGAATTATTTTGCACAAATAAAAATAATTGAATCATCTCCTAAAGTTGGCTACGTCTTCAAATAACATTTATTTTGCCTCAAAAATATTTTCTTTGATACAAGTTAGGGGAATATAAGGTATTTTTTAATTGAAAAAAGCCTATTCTTTTGTTTAAATATTCCAAAAACCCGCCTAGGATAAGCTAATTTTTTAGTAGTTTTGACTAATAGGAATTTTCCTTCGAGCTTGAAAAACAGATGCTATAAAATCAATTATCGAATATTTATTTGCAAAGACACATTACATAATCCCGTCAAGTGAATTCAAATTGCCTTATTTAGTTAGCTTTTACACAATGTTGTCTTCTAATTGTTCACTTGGCATTCAGAGGATATATTCAATACAAGGTTCCACGATCTCGAACTCAAAGCAGCAAACGTTTAATCGGAAATATGAAAAAAATGTTGACAAATCCATATTAACAATATAAATACAAATATAAAATATGGGGTGTTTCTAAGTACGATAGTTCACATTGTTTGATGATTGTAATTAGCTGATATGCAGAACGATTTGAACTGACTTAGATTCTTAATTTACTTTAGATATTGTTCATTAGGCAAACAGTGTGAGCATCTAAACGTAACTAACGAGCTGCATAGGGAGGATGTATAATCAGCACTCAGCATAGAGTTTCGTATTTCCCATGCTAAAAAACATAAAAGAAGCAATTTTCCAGTTGACTTAGTAAACTCTAGAATAATAAGAAAGTTTGAAATTCAAATTAAAACTTTTTGTAGTACCTCCAGTTAAAAAACCCAAATCAAATATTTTATACCATGAGCTTTTGACGATTCCATCCGGCTCATGACAATTTCCATCGTGTAAACTGTAAGGTCTAGGAAAAGTTATAAAATAATGACGCAAGTATGCACGCGTTTAGCAATTGATCTACCTATCATCTAATTTAGTGGAATATATTTTAAAGTTTATTTCCATTAATCGTATATTAATAAACATTATAGAAATGGCTAGTCATCATTAGTCGTCGAATTATGATTCTGAATAAATTGTTAAAACTGCCAGCCAATAATATAAACAAATAAAAACCGAAAATTAATCACACAGATTTGAAGAGCGCACTCCTTAAAACTCCAAACAGGCAAAATTAGAATTAAATAAAACAAACATAGTCGACTAAAAACTCGACCATCTAGTATACAATTAATATGCATCATCATTGTAGTAATTAACAGAACTGACGTGAAAAAACGCAATACGAATCAAGATTGGTATGTTAAAGGTAAATCATCAACAAAACCGTTTATATGGAACTTGCTACATGCAAACAAAAATCAAAACAAAAAGGTGGTCGTCCTTTCGGTACCACAGCCTTGAGGAACCATGTGGTACCCAAAGAAAGCGCGAGTATAGTTACCTTCAGTCGCGCTTGTATACCATTACCATCAGGTACCAATACAATTCCGAGTCATGCTCCGATAGACGCTAAACTTGCAATCGTTTACCGGTAGATTTTTTGTTTTTGTGCAAAAAAATTGTGCATTGCAATTTTGCGGTTTTTTTTCGCATTAAGAGCTTCGCAACAATACGTCGAGACAAAGAAGTATTGCAGGTTTTAACAGGTTAGTAATAGTAAATGACTGATTTAGTGCAATAATGATGTATAGATAAACCATGGAATTATCATTAAATTTAAAATTATTCAAAATATCGATAAATGTCCGTGACAAAATCAAATTGCTTTTAAACATAAAGGTTGTGAAGATATTGTTGAGATGCAACCTTCTCATGCATTGATTCTTAAAATGTATATGGTTCACTATTAATAATGTTTATTTTCTTACCAAAAAAATTCTAAATCAAAAATATATTTTTCTGGTAGTTCGATCTCTATAGCTCTAAATACAAGATAACAATTAATCGTATTTATTTGAAACAAGAACCAATCAACAATTTCTCGGGTTTCAACAATAAACCACATAGAATCAGAAAAATTTAAAATTAATTTAAAAATTACATAAAAAAAGCTATTAAACCTTCCTACTCATACCTTTAAAAACATTAACCAACATCAGTCGTTACCCAAATATTAATCTCTCAATTTGATTAATTCGATGATGGACCTTATTGGATTCAACAACCCTAATGGAGCAAATGCAAAACATGTAAAGTGAAATTACAATCAGAAGACAATTGGTAGAAACCCTAATTCTTTGTTTGTGTGTCAATTGTTTGTTGTCACACTATATTTAATATAACACTATAAATGTTCAATAGCAAAATTCGTCGAAACCCGCATATCGGAAAACTCTCTAGCTAGCAAAATAACATAGCGTTAAATTAAACGGTCTGTGTATTATTTATTTTGTTCAATCAATAATACTCAAACACCGATTTATAGTACACATAAAAAATGTTATTGTGAAAGTTAACTACCCATAAAAAT
>NW_026018469.1:0-26942 GCF_020466585.1 Dendroctonus ponderosae | reverse complement strand
ATTTTTATGGGTAGTTAACTTTCACAATAACATTTTTTATGTGTACTATAAATCGGTGTTTGAGTATTATTGATTGAACAAAATAAATAATACACAGACCGTTTAATTTAACGCTATGTTATTTTGCTAGCTAGAGAGTTTTCCGATATGCGGGTTTCGACGAATTTTGCTATTGAACATTTATAGTGTTATATTAAATATAGTGTGACAACAAACAATTGACACACAAACAAAGAATTAGGGTTTCTACCAATTGTCTTCTGATTGTAATTTCACTTTACATGTTTTGCATTTGCTCCATTAGGGTTGTTGAATCCAATAAGGTCCATCATCGAATTAATCAAATTGAGAGATTAATATTTGGGTAACGACTGATGTTGGTTAATGTTTTTAAAGGTATGAGTAGGAAGGTTTAATAGCTTTTTTTATGTAATTTTTAAATTAATTTTAAATTTTTCTGATTCTATGTGGTTTATTGTTGAAACCCGAGAAATTGTTGATTGGTTCTTGTTTCAAATAAATACGATTAATTGTTATCTTGTATTTAGAGCTATAGAGATCGAACTACCAGAAAAATATATTTTTGATTTAGAATTTTTTTGGTAAGAAAATAAACATTATTAATAGTGAACCATATACATTTTAAGAATCAATGCATGAGAAGGTTGCATCTCAACAATATCTTCACAACCTTTATGTTTAAAAGCAATTTGATTTTGTCACGGACATTTATCGATATTTTGAATAATTTTAAATTTAATGATAATTCCATGGTTTATCTATACATCATTATTGCACTAAATCAGTCATTTACTATTACTAACCTGTTAAAACCTGCAATACTTCTTTGTCTCGACGTATTGTTGCGAAGCTCTTAATGCGAAAAAAAACCGCAAAATTGCAATGCACAATTTTTTTGCACAAAAACAAAAAATCTACCGGTAAACGATTGCAAGTTTAGCGTCTATCGGAGCATGACTCGGAATTGTATTGGTACCTGATGGTAATGGTATACAAGCGCGACTGAAGGTAACTATACTCGCGCTTTCTTTGGGTACCACATGGTTCCTCAAGGCTGTGGTACCGAAAGGACGACCACCTTTTTGTTTTGATTTTTGTTTGCATGTAGCAAGTTCCATATAAACGGTTTTGTTGATGATTTACCTTTAACATACCAATCTTGATTCGTATTGCGTTTTTTCACGTCAGTTCTGTTAATTACTACAATGATGATGCATATTAATTGTATACTAGATGGTCGAGTTTTTAGTCGACTATGTTTGTTTTATTTAATTCTAATTTTGCCTGTTTGGAGTTTTAAGGAGTGCGCTCTTCAAATCTGTGTGATTAATTTTCGGTTTTTATTTGTTTATATTATTGGCTGGCAGTTTTAACAATTTATTCAGAATCATAATTCGACGACTAATGATGACTAGCCATTTCTATAATGTTTATTAATATACGATTAATGGAAATAAACTTTAAAATATATTCCACTAAATTAGATGATAGGTAGATCAATTGCTAAACGCGTGCATACTTGCGTCATTATTTTATAACTTTTCCTAGACCTTACAGTTTACACGATGGAAATTGTCATGAGCCGGATGGAATCGTCAAAAGCTCATGGTATAAAATATTTGATTTGGGTTTTTTAACTGGAGGTACTACAAAAAGTTTTAATTTGAATTTCAAACTTTCTTATTATTCTAGAGTTTACTAAGTCAACTGGAAAATTGCTTCTTTTATGTTTTTTAGCATGGGAAATACGAAACTCTATGCTGAGTGCTGATTATACATCCTCCCTATGCAGCTCGTTAGTTACGTTTAGATGCTCACACTGTTTGCCTAATGAACAATATCTAAAGTAAATTAAGAATCTAAGTCAGTTCAAATCGTTCTGCATATCAGCTAATTACAATCATCAAACAATGTGAACTATCGTACTTAGAAACACCCCATATTTTATATTTGTATTTATATTGTTAATATGGATTTGTCAACATTTTTTTCATATTTCCGATTAAACGTTTGCTGCTTTGAGTTCGAGATCGTGGAACCTTGTATTGAATATATCCTCTGAATGCCAAGTGAACAATTAGAAGACAACATTGTGTAAAAGCTAACTAAATAAGGCAATTTGAATTCACTTGACGGGATTATGTAATGTGTCTTTGCAAATAAATATTCGATAATTGATTTTATAGCATCTGTTTTTCAAGCTCGAAGGAAAATTCCTATTAGTCAAAACTACTAAAAAATTAGCTTATCCTAGGCGGGTTTTTGGAATATTTAAACAAAAGAATAGGCTTTTTTCAATTAAAAAATACCTTATATTCCCCTAACTTGTATCAAAGAAAATATTTTTGAGGCAAAATAAATGTTATTTGAAGACGTAGCCAACTTTAGGAGATGATTCAATTATTTTTATTTGTGCAAAATAATTCGATAGGTAAGTAAATGCTTTTCGTTCAATTTTAACTGCTGAATGAAGAGAACATGGAGCAAAGAGGTTTATATTTTTGATCTCGAAAAAGAAGGGCGGCAGGAAAAAGTCATGAGACAAAAAAGTTTTATTAGAATTTGCTTAATATGAAAAGAGTGGCACCATTTTTTTGAAGATATTGGTAAATTTTTTTGCTTTTTGCTGTAAACACCCCTGCCAAATTTCAACAATATCTACTAAAAGTTTATGAAATAATTTACGAAAAACCGTCTTTTTTTAATTTGAACACTTTCTCTATTGACTATTCTTCTCTAAAATCATTCAGATAATCACATCCTGGACTCAATAAAAAAAACTTAGACTGTTCTTGTCGTAACTATTTCTTTTTGCTTTTATTTTATAATTTCTATCGTTAGTTATACTTTCTTAGATGCGTAATTTGTCTACTTATGACACTGATAAATTGCGGTTATATACCTGAAGCGTTTTAAGTTTCTTGAAGCGATTAATTAAAAGGAAATGAGTATGCATTGAAATCGAGGTTTATTGTTTTAGAGCCCAACAAATCTTTGAAGAAAGCTTTGTTTTATTACCACTTAATTTTTCCAGATGATTAATGTACAAGCATTAATAGATGCCCACTTTAGTAAATGTATCTATGTTTTTCTACAGTTTGAGCTTCCTACATCTGAAGGAGCTTGAAGCGAAAGAGAGCTAGTGATACATTTAAAAAATACAGAAATTCCTGTTTAAAGTCTGAAGCTTATTATAAAAGTCTGCGTGCAAATTGGATGTCAATGGATTTTTGATGCTCAAATATTTAACTACAAAACAAAGCTTTTTTGTTTCCAAATAAAACAGTCAAAAACTTACTTTTACATTATTTAATAATATTATTAAACTAAAATAACACGAAACAAATAGCAAGGAAATAGTGAAAACATCAAATTTTTTTCGTTGTAAAATCAGTTCTACTTACAACAAAAAACTCTTCGATGGTTTCATCTGCATCTTCAATGATTTTGGCTTATTTCTTTTTGTTGTTTTTTTTAAATTTTTTGTTTCATGCCTCTAAGAATGAAGAAATAGTACTCGTGTTGAATTTTTCTTGGCAAATATTTAGAAGAATTTTATAAAGCGTTTTGCTCAAATGAGCAGCTTTGAAAAATGCAGCTTTTTTCAGATTGAATAAATGAAAAAATTAGGTTTATGTTTGGTTTAAATAAAAAATGTTTAAATAGTGATTCTTCCATAGCGAAATCAAGAGACTGCGCCATTTCACGGGGTTTTTAAGGACTTTCATAACAGAGGGGAAAATTGCAAGCTAACAAAAGGAGTCGCTATCAAATTGACCAGCCGAACGTTTTTGGGCAACCTTCGAATAATATTGGACCAATAATCAGGAATAAAAATGTGTTTTTTTTTGTTTTTCAATAATAGGAAAATGATCGAGTAAAATCTATATGAACTGATAAAAAAAAAATTAATACTGAATATTAATCTTCCTAATTTTTTTACATAAAACAGAAAATCTACCAATTAAATAACACGGTATAAAACTCTACTAAGCCGATTAGTTGCATACGTTTGGAAAATATGATTATTATTTTGAATATAGGTATAAGACTTGTAAACGTCTTATGTCATTATGTTATTTTGCACTTCAGTTATGCGGAAAAAATAGTATATTGTTCCCAAAGTAAACATATGATTTATATGATATGATCGCTTTCTTTAGCTTTATGTTTTATTTTGGAGTTTTGAAATATTATAATGCTTGTAATAAATTGTATCGAGAATCGTGAGGTTTGAGGTCAACGAATTGCGAAAAAACCAACGTTTCGACTATTTAAACCATTATCAGGGATTTTGGAAAAGAGCAGACTACTTTTAGACTTTAGTTTGTTACAATCAGATTTAAGCAATCGTATAAAATGGTTACTATAAGGAAAATAAAAAAAATAAGAACAAGCTACTCATACTACATATTACACATTTGTATGGAACTAAATTGATTTACAAAAAGTGTACAAATTGAAAAATCAAATTAAATAAATTAGACAGCAAAAGAACTATTTTATATAAAACTACTGATTAAGTTATGTTTTTAATACCTCGTTTTTATGAGTAAGATTAGCAATTTTAGTAAAAATTAGAAGATAGTAGCAGTCTATTGATTAAATTACGCGACAAACATTTATTACTTAATTAATCGAACTTGCAAATCCACTCAATTGAATAGCAAATTCGTACCCATTTTGACTGCGTCTGTGCGATTATGTAGAAAAGTGTGATTTCAATCAAAGGTAACATTCCAGTAAATTAATTTTAAAACGGTAAATTTTTAGAAACCTGATTTGTCATTAATTTGATTCCTGCTTGCTTATAAGTGAGGGAAGGAACATTTGGGATATCAACCAATTTACGAAAATTGTACAACTCATTAATTCGTCTTCATTTTGTGTGGGCAACTTCATTAGTGTACGTTTTAATAATTATATTAAATTAATGAGATGTTAGAAAGCGTGAAAACTTTGCAGTAAAAGTAATTTGGATTATTAGCCAAAAGCCCATCTGGAGTTGCCCATTGACTTGATATCTGCATTTTAATGATAGTTTGCTGAAATAAGGAAGCCTTAATATATATAACTGTTATTCATTAACCACAAATTGCCTCTTTGCTTGCTTGCCACCAAACAATAGCATTCTATAGAAAATGGTGTAAAATCATAATTAATGTTTTGACGACTACTAAAGTTCCTTAAGAAAAGTAGTTACGTAACTGAATTTTTTGTTGAAACCAATTTTTTATACAAAATAAATATGAATTTTCCCAACTGCATTTGTTTTTTCTTGCAAATAAAAAAGATCCCCAACCCACATATTTATAATGATATAAAATTGAGAACAGTTGTAAAAGTGAATGTAGTTAATCTCGATATACCCGAAATTATATATGTACATATGTATATTTGGACTAAAGCGTTGCATTCTGTATTGGTTTTTAGTTTATTGGTCTAAGTTTTTAAAATTATTGAAACACTTTTCAACAAGTCTAAAACTAAACGTATGGCAAATAGGTTTAGTGAAAACCTAGATGGAAGAACTCCTGCTTTTATTGTTATTGGTGAGCTTAAAAAACCGGAGCATTTTAATCTAGGTCTTCACTAAATCGATTTCTTATACGTTTAGTTTCAGATTTGTTGAAATGTGTATAAAACAGTGAAAAATACGATTTACATGTAATAATTTTCACGGGCAAATTGTTGACTTACAAGTAATGTTTTTTAAAATGAAGCTAGTTTACCTATTTATATTTTAGTATAACTATGCCGAAAAAAATCGATACATCAATCATACATATCAATAAATCCCTGTTAAGGTTAAATTTAAAAACACTAGAACATTATCCTAGTTCTACTTATTCAAGATGCAAACTGGTCACATCTTATTAAAGTCTTGACTTTGAGGTCACTTCTAAGAGTGAGGCATTGAATGCATCTAGTTATGCGACCTTCAAGGTTCTAATTATTTTTGTAGGCATGTGTCTGCGTGTAGAAGAAGAAAAATGTTGGCAACCATGTGTAGTAAACGATCAATTAATTGAAACTATTTCGGTTAAACACAAGTTAAATATTAAAATACTAAACAAATTAATTTCATGGCAATAAAAACAACAGCTAAAATAACGCTAATAATAGAATATTGTGGTGTTGTACTGGCTACATTTTCGTTTCAAATATCACTGATTATTGATTGAGATTTTATTGCAACATAACATGTTTACATTTAAAGCTACAGACAGATTATTAATAGTAAATGTTCTGCATTTCATTACTATTTCAGGTATTTTAGAAGCCCGGATCTGTTGAATTAATAAGTAACATATCTCACATTCAATGGTGCGGATAATACAGAACATAAATGGACAAACGATTATTAATTTCTACTGTTTATCGGTTTTCTAGTTTTATCGATGCACATATGTGCACAACAGATGAATGAAGAACAGTATATAACATATTGCAACGGACTTTTTCTAAACTGGACAAGTTTTTGAGAACAATCAATCGTCATAGTTTATCTTATTTAAATTAATGGAATTTATAAAATTACAAACTAAATTCAAAGTCATTGCTACTTTCAGTTGCTACCTTGTCTGATGTACTATTTACACTATCACGATCCGTTCATATTTTATTGTCATTGTAAATGCCGATTTCTAATAACAATCTAAGAATGCACTTTTTTAATAATAAGTGACGATAAATCATGTTCCATTTGGATTTGAACAATGCGTGGAAATATCCTTTCACGCTTATATAGGTTTAGCTAATTGGATTGGGTTACTTTGGCCAAGCATTTAACTAAATAATGCTAATAAGCATCATATTAATTACTGATTTAAAACATACTATCGCTGGGGTTTGTAAGCAGCTATCGATGGCATACTTACATGGGCTTTTTGAGTTCAATTGGTAGATTAATAAAAACAAAACAATGAATAAAATGGTTCCATATTTTGGTTGATCAGATAATTTTCACGTGGGCTTAATATTTGAGTTTTTAGTTAATTAATCCACCCATGTCATCGAATTATGTGAATTATTTCCAACCATTTGCTATCTTGAAATTAATAAATACATCGCGAAGATATGGGCCAATTGCGTAATAATAATGTGCAATAACGTGCCGTTCTAAATTCGTTACCATTTGCAGTTTGCATCAAAACATGTGAACACCATTTAAAATACGCACTCGGACTGCATTTTTAGCAATAACATTTCAGATTTATCATGTGTGTCTGGAAATCATTTACAAAACCCGCCAATTGCAAAATTAGTAGCTTTATTATTATGTAAATTAAGTGTGAATAGAATTCCCAAAGTGAGAACACTTTTTAAGAAACAATAATCTTAAATTTGTTTTTCTTGGAGAATGATATTTTTTTGTCGAGTTGCGCCCAGCTTCGAGCTCCTTGTTTTTTCTTTTTTTATCTTGCCATTTTTACCGTCAGGATCGTCTTCCTCTGTTTTTCTTGCAGCTGCTCAATCTCGAAAACGGCGATTCTCTATAATTTTTGGTTTTTTATTATTTTTTAAATGTTATCTCATTTATTTTGCATTTCGTTATCTATTTTTACTTCGAGATATATCGATTACAATTCGTTATTGCGCTTTCGTTGTCTAGTTTGAGTTGGTGTTTATTTTCCAAATCTCATACATTTAGTGAAAATGTAATAATGCAAAAGTATTTAAAAAATACATTGTTTTTCAAATGGTACCAATAACTAGTGGAAAATGTAGCAATAAAAAATTATAAAAAAACAGCTAGTAAATAAAGTTAGGAAGTAAAAGCTGTTGTTAGTTATACAAAACTGTTGTTTTGAGAATCGTTTTATCAGTTTAAAATTTCTATTGAGTCTATTGTGTATCTTCTCTGTAGTAACAACGATCCAACGATAGAATGTTTTGTTGGTTGTCGTGTTAACCTTCTTTTATATAAATTGATAATAAAAAAGTCATTACATCAGCAAACAAAAAACATTCAAAACTCTGATTTCTTGCACCTCTCTAGGTCACATGTCCTCTAGGGACATCAAGTAATGTTATTGTTTAAGCTTCATTATCTGTGTCAAATTAACAACTCGCTGAAATGTATTTATTTATGAAGCGCTTGAAATTTTGCACAATATTTAACGAATTTGACACATTCGTTTATTACAGCTTTTAAATGTACGCAACTCATGTTTGAAGGTTTATAAAGGCAATCGAAGGATTTCATTGGCTTTATAGAACAAATAATAGTAAAAAATTGACCTGTCCTTGTTACGCATGTGAGGTACTATTTACCGACTATGTTTGATTTGAATGCTGAAAATCTGAGGATGATTCTTAGCACGATAAATTGATTATGAATAAATATTAACGCGGTAGCTAGCAGTTACTTGACCCAGAATATTGTTGTATGTAGAAGAGTTTTTCCAATTATTTAAACTGACCTTTTAGCTACTTGCAAGCTTTCGTCGTTCATAAAGTGCCATATGGAAAATAAGCCATATGTTTCTTCTGTTATATTGAACTTATGTACACACTGGCTAACATTACGTGGAAGGTGTTCAAACTTGACCAAAATCAATGTGTGCAAAATTGTATTATTATTTGACAATTGCAAGTATTTTAACCAACGTTTTGAAATTTATTTTTTCAGTGACTAAATAGATAGGTACTAACTGCCTGAATAAACTAGGTAGTTACGAAAGTCAGCGATGAAGCAATTGCAAGAAGGATATATTTATTAATTGTTAATAAGGATTGTCTGCAATCGGCCAGGCAATTCGCCCACACGAAACCCAAACATTAAGTGCTAAATTCACCAATTTGTTTTATTACCTACTGTATTATTTAATGTCATGGATTTTATAAACATAATGTGCTTGATACGAATAATTGCAAATTGTTATTGGGGCTATAATAACTAACTAGGTTTCAAGTTATTTGTTTTCATTTAGTTGCATTATATTCACATTTTGGGCAGGCATTTACTACATAACAAAATAGTTTTCATTAAAGACTTTCCTGCTAGATTTACAGTGGTTTATGGTCTCAATCCCCAAGAAACGATCGAATCTATAATTTAAAGAAATATTTATGTCTGTTAGATACACTTTATTCTAATCATACATAGTTCGAACAATGCCGTCAATTACGTGCTGTACATTTTTTATATCGATTATTTATTGCCCTAAAACAATAAGCCTATTCGAAGCAATAAAACACCATATACAGCGGGTTGTTAATGTGACATAAACGCATACCGCTGCAAGGTTGGCAACAGATTTTCCTACTTAGGTAGTCAGTACGAATTTAATTTATTTTCCTAAAATAATACACTGTCGACTACTTAATGTGCATGCCACATATTCCTAATCGGCTCTATCATAGAAGGCAAATTAAGTGACAAAACAATGCTTTAAAAATGTGTGTGTAGGTATTTAAAAAGCTGATTTTGACTGATTAATGTATGCATGTTTATTGTAATACCGGTGAAAAAGGCATGTAAAAGAGCTGAGAGATCCATCATGGGATTCTCTCCTATTTCTCACGTATGTTAATGGATTTGCAGTACAGTTAAATTACTTACCTGCAAGTAATACAGTAGTGAAATACACTCTCTTTGCCGACGACACGATCGTCTGCTCAACTGGCCTATTACTAGGGGATGCGATGGGTGCTGGTTTAGATCGAAAAACTTTTGCTCATCAACGATAAGGCCATCCATTCCATCCATTCTATCGTTGGATGGTTGGTCAAGCTTTCTCAGCGCATGGTATAGAAATAATGGTACAATGAGCCAATTTCCTTGATGTCCTGCTGGATTCTGGCTTACGGAAGTATCAGACACCAGATTGTGGGAAATGTTTATATTTTTTTTAGGAATAATTTAAATATAGTATATGTTCTTCAAAAAACGCGTACCAAAGCAAGCTTAAAGTTTTGTTCAATTGAACACCCTGTATATTATTACAGAATGAAATTTTTTCTGAAGTTTTCAATAGATTTCATATAATATACATTATACATCCTTAGTTTGAAACCATTAAAAATCGACTTTCTACTGAAACTACTTATATTAATTTGAATTGCAATGGTAAACTTTTTTTAACTCAAAATTAATCAAAATTAAACTAACATTTCATGGTATCGCTTTCAAGTTCGCTTCATTCTAAATTTTAAATAAAAACAGATTTCATTTTCAGATGTTTTGAAGTAGATGTTCAACATATTTCATATTTTCCTGTACCTACTACTACTCATTTTTCTATTTTTGCGGTCGTTTTATTTTCACTAAGTTAGCGATGCTTTAATTGTAACAAGTAGAACATAAGTTTTTTTAAAGTCAGTCGAATTGATTAAGAATTTAAATAAACTCTTCTCAAGCAATGAAACCTGATATAAACTGCTCAAGAAAAAAAAGGTTTCACTGCCAAATTTTCCTTTACGTTGGAACTGGATAAGAGCTGATTGCTGCAAACGATTTGATTACTATTTGAAGCCTTAACGAGTTTAGTTCTTTTTCTGTCACTGTGTCTTTGTGAAAAAAAATAAGTACTTTAGGTAAAGTTTTTACAGGCTCGAGAACGAAACAATGCAAAATTACTGAAATCTTGGCATCCTCTCAATTAAACAAACGTTTTTCTTTTAAATCATTTTTGCCTGCTAGACCGATTTTCTACATCTATAGCTCATGATGAAGCTGAAACTTTCTAAACGTCTTAAGACCACAATTCAATATACAGGGCTGCATTTAAAGTTACCCAGATCAAAACTGCCCCCGAAATTGGAGATTCTAGCATATATGGAATTTTTTTCTTAACTCGCCTGCAAAGTTTTTGCTTGGACATGAACTCTACATTCTGAAAATCAGTTCAGAAACAAAATGTTACTAGTGCAAAATCAGAATGTGTTGAGACCACCCTGTAAATAAATCGGGCAGGTGAAATTTAACACTTTCTATGCTTTTGATGTTCAAATTAAAAAAAAAACACGCTTTTTTATTCAACTGGGAGCATGGCAAACTTTCAGAATTTCTACATTGTTTAATTTTTCACCATGTAGATACTTTGTATGAAGCAGTTAATTTTTGCAAAAACACTCATCGACAGAACAGGAATTGGACTAGATAATGCTTCAAACAGAAGCAAAATCGCTCACAACAATCTGAAGTTGTCCAGTTCGAAATTTAGGATAAGTTTAACTGCGTTACTTTTATTTTGTTGAGCAGTGTGTATGAAATAATATATTAAAGATGGACACAGCAGAAGAGAAGCTAAGCGAGAATATCAAAGAATAATTAAAGGAGAAAGGAACTTTTTTGGTTTAAATACTTTTGCCCGAATATACCACCAAGTTTCTACTGAAACCAGATTCAAACAAAAGAACAGAACATTATTTTGGAACGAAAATCATGAAAATGAAGAGTTAAAGGTTCTTCTGCAGTTTGAAGATMATTTTTTTATTCGATATCTGCGTTTCATCTGTGCAACAATTAACTCAGGAAAATAAAACKGGTCGTTTACATTTTTGTTTGGAAATGATGGAACGTTTGGAGCAAGATGCACAATTTTTTWATATTTTTTTTACGGAYGGACGATCCTTAATTCTGATCCTCAGGCATTGTTAATAGGAAACATTTGGGAAATAAAACATTTAACYCTTCATTCAGTGTGGCTRGCATTTTCAAGTTCAGTACGTTTTTCAAAAACGGAACATGTAACCCACAACTYAAATAGAGGGTTGGATTTGTATTTTTTAGATAATAAACCTTGCTAATGAATTTTTCGACAAAAACGTTGGCAAATGTAAACCTACCACATTTAAACCAGGGGAAATATGCATTTAAAGAACGAGACAAAAAAAACAGTTTAGTATTTAAAAAATTGGACTTAGTGTCGATCTCTCATAAACTAGAGAGTGTTTTGTGTTAAATTGGGTATAAACGTGTATAGATTTAAAAACTAATAAAATATTGTAAGAAACATCTTTTCGATTTATTTACAAAAATTATTTTGTTCATAGTTGTTTTTTTCCAATATTTCCGAACCCGATCAACTTTTAGCAATAGTGTTTCGATGTCTTAGCGTGAGATAAAATTGGACAATTTTTGTAAAATTTAACCGAACCGATTTAGTTTAAATATTTAAAATTGCCTATTAATTAAAATTTTAGTTGTTTCCGTTTAGTCAGTGTTTAGAACTCATAATTCAACAAGAAAGCAAATTTTGTATCCAAAATACATTTAAAGTATTTGAGAAGAAAATAAAAATTTTACAACTTTTAGCCCATTCTTGCATCACGATATTCTAATTAATCAGTAATTGAATGGTGTCCTCGTAAAATTGCATTAATTAATAGAAATTTCCTCACCCATGGAAACATTATTAACATATTCGTTTGAGCCTCAAGGTAGCCATTGGAATTATTCCCATTTCAATGAACAGTAAACGAATATCTATTCCGAATATCTCTTTAATGGCTTTGTTTACCATATGTTATCAATAATTTGGTAAATCTGTTGAATACATTTTGCTTGCTTCGTTTGGGCGACGTTAATTCCATTACTCAATTTTAAATATTTTCTTCACGGCGCAATAGTATTGGTTTATTCGGTAAATTTAGGCCAAAATATGCAAGTACTTTCATATAACATTCAGCTGTTTGGACGTAAGTCCAAGTCACCGGTTTGGCTCGTCTATTGCCTTTCAAATTCTATAATTTGCGCCATCGTATACAAATGCAGAAGGGCATATGGTATGCATAGGGGGTTGAGTAAAAATTATAATGACATTTATTAAAATGAAAATAATATGAACAATGTTGAGTACTAAGTTAATACGCGATCTGCCAGGATCTTAAAATATCTTCCAGTTTTCTGTCTTTTAATCTAGATAATCTGATGCAATAAGTAAAGTATAAATTTTGTAAAAAAGGATTGAATTTTACCTTAATTTTACTTTGAGGAAACTTGGATTTTTCGATAAATTGAATAGAATACGATTTGTTTCTTTAAAGGAAATTTTTTGCACAACAGTTTTGAAATCCTTAAAGGAAAATGCTTCAAGTAGATGTTTTTTAGTTCACTTTCACACACTTACTTTTATTTGCTATTTTCGATCAATTCCATTGAAAACTATTTGTTTATTTAAAGCCATTTTTTTGTCTTTCTGCCATTTTTTGCTGTGAATAGAGTGAACTAATCAATCATACAATTTTATTGAACTCCAATCAAACTCTGCCCCTTTTCCATTCTTTAAATGAAAGGGAGGGAAGAAATCTTCCAATTCTGCCCAATTTTATTGAAGTTTGAAGTTAGTCCTGAAGAAAGGACTTCAGTATCTAAAAGTTTTCGTTTAAAGTTATTGTCATTCGAACTTTATTGCCTAAAATATTTAGATTTTAAATTATTCAATATTGTTCTTTGTTCCCCACAAGCGCATAGGTAATATACCACAAAACTTTCCTCATAACATTTGATTGAAATATATTGCAATGCATGCACAAAATACGCTCGAAACATGGTTTCGAAATGGGAAATAGTTTGTATACATTTAAATGCCGGTTCATATGAATTTAAATGCATATTTTTTTTAACTTGCTGTGTATTTATATGTTAATTCATTGAATTTTCGTGTTCATTATATAAATAAGTTGGTTGAACATGGACCTCCCGTACACATCCGAAAAAGAACCGTGAATATTCAATTCACATAGCGAGATATTTTTAAAACCTATTTGCCACACACATGGCATTATTTTACGTATTAATATTCAACATTTATTTCAGTGTATTATCTACCTCTGGTTATTTGAGCCACTTTGAATGGCAGGAGAATTGATTAGACTTACGTGTTTATCGATTGATTATGACGATTGCCAGTAACGTTTCTACAGGGTTTATACTAATCATTTAATTTTCATTTGATTCAGATCCCTGTCTATACATTTTACGATTCGCTTCAAAGTTGGAATTCGGAGCCAAAACTCAACAAGTTACGAATACTGCATTGCGATTGGTTCAACGGATGAAAAGAGATAGCATACATTCTGGAAGGAGACCGTCAGGATTGTGTGGAGCAGGTAAAATATGAAATAAAAAAGTGGCGACAAAAAAAAATAACTAAATGTATAGGGATTATCTGGTGTAGAACAAGCGACGTGTCTACTAAATCGTCACGACTGCATTTCTACATGAACGTTTAATGCATTGTATTCTCTTGCAAATTCGCTGCAAATGATGGTCCTTCGAGCCGGACATTGAAAGTAAAACTAAACAGTTTTGATGCACGATTTTGTTTATAATTATAATATTTTTTGCTTGCTTTTGTTGTTATTGGTTATAGGTTTAAGTACATAAATATTAGTTATTGGTACCTCTTTGCAAACTGCAATGTTTAGGTCTAAATTACGTCTTCAAACACAACATTAGGATTATTATGAATAATCTAAATGTTTAATAAAATAACAGCAAGGTGAAATTTAGCTGTGGGTGAGTCGCGTTTACACCACGTTATGATAATTGGATTTATTAATAGAACACTTTACTGGCACCCTGAGAAATAAATAATTCTTCAAGATCATTTCCGTTTTCTTTCAGCTTTGCTAATAGCCGCTCGCCTCCACGAATTTAACCGTTCGATACCAGATATAGTTAAAGTTGTAAAGATTCACGAATCTACAATGAGAAAAAGGTAAATACGATGTAATTTCTTATAAAATTTCCCAATTCAACTTGAGTTTCGTTTCAATGAAAATCTGGAAAAATCGTTTGAAGAACGATATATATTGCTTGAATTTACCGGTGCTGTTGTATTATATTCGTTAAATTATTAATTATCGGCCACTCGTCAACTTTAGTTTCAGTCTTTCACATTCGGGAATGATTCGAAATGTTGGCAAATATTAGCCAATAAAAAAGAGTCAGTATAATGTTCTTTGGACATGCAATAAAACCAAAGAAACGTTATCCTTTAGTAAAAATTTATATGATAATCAATGTTAAATTTAATGGTTTTGAGCAGGCAAAAAAATTGAAAGATGAACTAAATATAGTTTTTTAAATTTGTACAAGTTAAAACAAGTCAAGGCAAAAACATTAATAGGAGCTCAAATAAAAGAGCCATATCGAGATTAAAAAAACAGCCAAAAAATATAATAGAAAGGCATAAAGAAGAAATAACAGGGCATATTTGTTATATACCCTGAAGAATAAGTAGAACCCAAAATAATGAAGGAAACGCTTAGATGAAATCTTTTAAGTGTTTTATTAATAGTCCTAATAGAGCATTGCAATTGGTCATTAAACGTTTTTATGTCAAATTTTTTAAAGCATAGTTGTCGAGGCTTCATTTCAATGTAAAAAACATTATAATTGTTGATAATAAATTATTCATTAAGTCATTTAAAGCTGATACTGATTTCAGACTGACCGAGTTTGGTGATACACCAAGTAGCTCGTTGACTTTAGAAGAATTCATGACGGTCGATCTTGAAGAAGAGCAAGATCCGCCATCATTCAAAGCTGCAAGGAAAAAAGACAAGGAACGTCTGATGAAGGTAATTGAAAGCTGAAATATTTCCAAAAGTGTCTTCATACATTTTTTTTTGGTTGATAAACCGATGGTAAACTTAAAATGCTAATTTGATTGCAGGTAATGGAAGAAGAAAGCGACCAATTCAACGATCTGCAAAAAACAATCGAAGTGCAATTGGAGCAAATTAAAACCAAGTCCAATAAATTGCCTGGTAGGAATTCAAATTTTAAATAGACATTTTTGTTGCATTGCTGCACACGTAAGTCTATGTTTTAATACACATATTTTGAAGTTTTTAGGAATGAAAAGAATCTAGAACAATCTGACGCCGAAAAGTTTATACACGAATCAACGATGAGCGTGATTCAGGAGATTATAGAGGAAAACGAAGATGCTCCAAACTGTAGTTTTCCTGTAGAACTTGGTAAGACATTGCTTTACAACTGTTACACTTATGGCCCTATTTAAATGCAAATTCTTGATCAAACTTTAAGCGCGAGAATTTCAGATTGAGACCGTTAAGTAGGTACTAAGTTCAACGGCATGTTTGTTAGTAGTTTGTCAAAAGTAACTTTAGTTAGTTACCTAAGCAAGGAAATTTAAAAAATGCGAAACTTTAGTTATTTTATCTATTATTTAACTTCTGTATTTAATGTTGGCAGTTTGAGTACTTTTCCTTTCCAGGGGTTTCTCAAGTTCTATTGTTATTTTTTATTGTAAAACCACATATTACAAAACACCAGACTTTATATCTTGATATCAGATTTTTCATGTTTGAAAGCGAACTGGCAATTCATTTTTCAAATTCTTCTACTTTATACCTGCTTTTTTCACATTAGCAGGTATATGGATGGAAACCTTAAGATGTACTCAATTGTGATGCATTTATAGGTCCCAATATCGAGAGTATAGGACTTCCAAATTCATTAGAAGATACTTGTAATGCACTGCCACGACGAGAAAATGAAATTGAGCTGAATTTAGACTTTGATGATATTGATGATGAAGAACTGGACACGTATATTTTAACTGAAGCAGAGTCCGAAACCAAACACACACTGTGGACTGAAATTAATGCGGATTATTTACAGAAACAAAAAGGTAGGCGATGCTTCCCACTGCTGAAATGTCTTCATATTTTTTATCCAAAGAGTTAATTTAATTTTGCAGACAAGGAGGAGCAATTGAAAAAAGAGACCGAAGAAGGAAAACCCGAGAAGAAACCGCGGAAACGACCAACAAAAAGAACTCGAATAGGACCGGCAAATTCTGCAGGGGAAGCTATTGAAAGGATTATTCACGAGAAGAAAATTTCATCGAAAATTAACTATGATGTTCTTAAGAACTTGAACATATCTCCGTCAGATGACACTCCAACTCCAAATGAAGAGTCCGCGACTGGTTTAGACTCTGCTAAAAGGTTAGTCATCTCTAAACTATGCCTGCATATTAATGCCATTTACACGACCTATGATAGAAAAGTACAGTGGTTTACATTTTCTTTCAGGCTTAAGTACTCATCAGACATTATTCACGAACAAACACCCAAAAGAGCACCCAGAGGAAAACAGCTTAAAGACGTGGGTCTTCCATTCATCGAAAGCAGTACGTCACCACCAGCTGAAAAAGATGTTAAGAGGGACTTAAAATCGAAACATAAAGAATCAGATGCTCAAGGTAAGCCAAGTTTTACAAAAAAAAAATGTTTAGAAATTCATTCCATAAACTACTTATTACCCGGTTAGGCCGGTACTCTTTTGTTTAAAGTTACACCGTATTTTTCGTGCATTTATTACTGGTAATTATATTCTTTTTATTATCAGTTGTGGAAGAAGAGGATACAACTGATTTCTATGACGATCAAGAGGAAAAACCTGATGAATCCGCAAATCAATTGGGAGTTTTACATATGTTAAAACAATATCATGAAGAAGAAAATGATGGAGACGATTACCAATATGATGATTATGGGTACGAAGGCGACTATTAATAATAATTAATTGACAATAAAGGGAAATTGCTTAGAATAACTATGGTAAGTAACTTTCGTAAAATACTTTTAGCGAGTATATGATAATTTGCGAATATGGAGAAAGGAAGAGAACGAAAACTTTTTGTATTTTGTAATTAGTTGTTTACTTGAATTGAGGAGACAACATTGAATTTAAAAGAAATTATTATTTTGGTCGTAAAAAATAATGTTGTATTCAAATTGCTTTTGGCCGCTTTAACATCAGCTGTTTGATTACTTCACTTCATAAAATGTTAAATTATTTTAATTTGTTGCAAGGTTTTCTACTTACAGGTTCTTCATTTATACCAATATTATCGTAATTTTTACCTACTTAATGTTAAAAGAGTTGATTAATAATAGATAATCGGTCTAATAATGTTCTGGTCTTAATATATTAGATATTTGCACTTGGTTAGAGAGAATAATTGATCCAACCGCAATACTTTTGCAACTGGAATATATAGATTTATCACTTTTTACAAATTCGTAATCATAAATATAACGGTTGTCTGCAGTTTAAAAAATGCTTTTAAGACTTAATGAGTACAAACATATTTAATTAATGATATTGTAATATTAAATTATTCATTAAACATTGAAAATACATGATTGTACTTCCAGATTTCCAAAGGAATTTAGTAAATTCAGTTTTATTCTGTAAGTCCATCAGTATTTTGTGTACTGAAATGTCTGGCTGTAATGTAAATAAACTTTTATTATGCATATTTAACTTAGAGGTATGGACATATAGTTTTTGTTACAAAATATTCTTTTGCCACTTATTTAAGAATCTTGTTTTAAAATAGTAAAGGCTGTAAATTTGTTACTGTTCTAAACACCCGTTTAAGTTATGTATATTGTACCTATTAATCTGTTAATATATGACTGCTATGCGAATACTCTGTTTTATGTTTTTGTATGCAGCCCACCTAGTTTCCAGGAAATTATAATATGCAAATTATCTATTTTTCTAAACAGATTAGGTGGACGAAAGGAGAAGGAGGAACACAATGTATTTTTAAAACAGTATTTTTAATTTCGGTTAAAAGTGAAATGCGTGTTTAATAACAAGTTTCAATCAGATTCAATCACAAACCATGTGTAGGATTGAAATGTGTGTTAAAATCAATAAAAGTGGCGTTGATGAGCTCCAAACTATTGTTGGAACAAAGCCGAAATAATCTCCTGGCTTTCATTAGTACATTCACAACACATTCCTTGAAAAAAAAACGACCAGTATATTTATGCCATTCTCGTTTGCATAAAATGCCCATTTTTGGGATGAAAAATCGCATATTTGAATGGCGGCTTCGTGTTTTACGTGCGGCAAAGGGAAGAAGATATTTATACATTTTATCACACTGTCAAGATCATCAGTGAAAATGAACATGAAAAATTGAAGCCAATCAAGATTTTCAAAGTAGGAGCAAGTGGAATCAGAGCCTTTGTTACTTCATTACGTTTTGAGTCTGCAATGTTATCTAACTTGGAGATAAAGGCCATACATTACGTAAGTAAGATTAATGTTTTTTTTTTAAATTTTAGTCTACAGGTTGATTTAATAACTTTAAGCAACTTTTTTATTTCGTTTTGGTTCTTAAGTAATCCCGATATTCCCAAACAGCCTTTTCCTGCTGATACGTTTCCACTGATCCCGGTCTCATCAGTCTGAGTTTCGTGATAGCTGATTCTGGAGACATGTCGAAGAAATGGACCAGATAAATTGCTGCCATTACTCCTGTTCTACCGCGACCTGCTCTACAGTGAATTGCAATTGCCTAAATAAAAAAACTATTGTTGATTTGTACTCAATTTTTTTTAATCTCAAACCCAAGTTTTTATATAGGCTGCTTGCTACATGGAAAATTAGTGGCAGTTTGCTTTAAAAATTGTTGTAAAAATTATTCTGTCGCGAAAATACGCTTTATGTATATGCTATGTTTAAATTTAATCAAAAAAAAAGAATAGCAAAAGATGGTTCATGTATTTTTGTAAATGCAAATAAATAATTTCGCTCTAGATGAATGTTTGTTAGTGATTGGTGATAAAACGTAAAATCTTCAATTTTGAAAAAAAAACGACGCAAGTAACAGACGACCAATCAGATATCGAATCTAAGAACGCATTTAATGCGGAACTATAAGTAGTAGGTCAAACGGATAATCAATGGTCGATTTTTTTGATCAGTGAAGATTCAAGGATTCAAAACTGAAAGTGAATAAAACACTGTTGATAATGAAGTTACTCCAAGACAATGAGCTGCTGATGAGACATGCCGAACCTTCTAGAACTAACTTTCTGTGTTAAAAGAAATTTTATACTAAGTTTGATGGTTTGTTTTTAAAAACTTGTTGTAACTAAAGTTTTTTGAATTATATGTAAATGTAAATAAATGAAATTTAACTTGTCTTAGGTTTAAAGAGAAAATTAGGAATATCATCTCTTCATATGCTGGAAAAGTTAATTTTTTTTGTGAGGATTTTCAGGAATTTCGTTTAGAACACTCACTTAAATCGCATTAACTGTTGATTTTTGTGATCTATGTAAATGTTAGTGTAAATATGAATGTCTTCAATCAACTGCATCTTTTTCAAAAAAATTCATAACTACCGATATCGAGGGCGCAGTAACTTAAATTTTTCAAGTTCTATCGAGAACGTCTGAAGGTAAAAACTCTAACGATTTAATTTAAATGGCATCATCTGCTGATTTTTGAGCTCTTTGTAAATGCCGGATAATAAAAAAAACAGTCTGGCCAATAATAATTCATAACTAACGATATAGAGCGAGTAGCAACTTGAAGTGTGCAAAATCTATAAAAAACACTTGAATCTGAACACCCTTAGAATTTCATTAGGTCGTATCAGCTGTCGCTTTTTGCGCTCTTTGTAAATGTCAGTGCAATTATTAATGTCTGCACGCAACTGCATTTTCTCTAATAACATTTCATAATTTTCATTAAAATCACGAGATCTACGGATTTTTTGGTTCTTTGTAAATGTTGAACTAAAGAAAAACAGGACTTTTGGTAAAATGTATTAAAAAAAAATGATTGAAGGTCTATCTGAAGACCCTGAAAATCCATGAATGAATAGTAGAATCTGTAATGCAGCGAGTCGAAGAAAATTCACAAACTATTACGTTATTGCTAAACACCTGAATATTTGTCACCAAATGTGAGAGTTTTGTGGATTTTTTCTTGCATCCGTAATATATTTTTAAAGCAATCTTTGAAGAGACTTTTGAAAGCGTGTGGTTTTTTGTCAGTGACACCTTTATAATGTTGGAAAAAATGCCCGATTAATTGGGAAGTTGCGTAGTCCTTTGGTATTCCCCAAAAGCTAGGAGAGTAACAGACAATGAAAAAATTTCGAACTTCAATCTGTTAATTAATTTTAATTAAACTGGTGTGATTTTCGGTGTTTTAGGCCGAACCAAACGACGACTTGAAACCCCAAAAAACTCACCTAGTTTTACCCAGCAAGATTGCAAATAATCATTTCTAGACTAGTCTCTCTAAACCAATCTATCATTAATTTTCCATGGAACCCGTAAATAGTTGTTCATTCAGAAACACCCTGTATAGCAACAGATATTACCTGCTTGTGTTCTTTTTCAATTTCGCACAATTCGATAAATTGTTTTACGTCTTCAAGTGTTGGTGCTTCAAACTCTTCTATTGGAATAAAACTCCATTGCAATTCTGGAAAATTTGTGACCGGTGGCTGATATTCCGGCGATAGCGTTATTAAACGAGAAATCCCTTAAAATTTACCCATAGACCATCATTTTCCATTTACGGCAATTTTATAGTTACCTTGATTTTTGAAAAACACTAAATTTTCTATTGTATGTGGACAGGAGCTGCCCGCTAATAACCCGGGAACAATCCATGAAAAGTTCCATGGTTCCGTCTGGTCATCTGCGCCATGGAAAGTCATTGTGCGGTTCACTGGAATAACACTTTTATTTCTTTCTGTTTATTGTTTGATTGCTCATATGTTAGGAAAGAAGGAGAAAAGATGCTCAAACTTTTGCGAAACACACAATTATTATGCATCTTAGCGACAATTTTGCATGTGTAGTTATGAATTGTTGATACCTAAAACACGATTTAGCGTGTAAAGTAAAACTAAAAATTCCGAGGGACTCAAACGACACAATCACCTTTGCAAGGAATAGCTTTGTTTCGTATTTACTTCACTATATGACTTCTAACACTTAATGCAGATGAACCTTATATAAAATATACTTTTTCCGTCGTCATCGACAGAATAAGACATTATCCGAACAATGAAATGCTTTGCATATATCTGATAAGACCGTTGGAAGCTTATTAAAATTGTGGCCTTTTCCAGAATTATTATTAAAAAGGCTCGGATTTTTTTCCATCCAAGATTAAATAGTGGAAGTGACGAGACCTGAGAAAATTTATGAACCAACTATGACTTTGGATAATAACTGAAAAGTTAATTTTATTCTAGACACGGTTCGTTTAAAACTAATCAGAAGTGATTTAGATAAGAGAGGAGAAGGCCGAGGAACGTGCAAATTTTAAATTATCACACTCTGTCACAGTCTAAATTAATTTATTATCTTGTTTCAGATGTGTCTGAAAGGGTTTTCACGCAGATTTCCAATCAATATTGGGTTGTTGCGATTAGCTATTTGCAACGACATTAATCTGATGTTACTTATAAGCGATATGTAGATTAGGAAATATGGAGATACTCCTATTCACAGTCAGTTAGTGAAAAACAAAAGGGCAAAGAACACCAATGTGTGTCATAAATCCTTGCATATTTTAATAAAAATTGTGTCCATTTAAGTGATGGGTTAATCTTGCTGAATATTGTTTTTTATTTTTGTGTTGTCGTTTCTTCAATCATCATTTTTAACAGAAATCAAAGACGAAAACAATTTGAGTATAAAAGCTATTTGAAGAAAATGTACGAATACGAAGACAATAATAATAATAATAATATTATAAGTTGGATAATTGAAGAAAATATATGAAAACATTAAAATGTGTACAGACATACCTGCTTTAACTCCGATTTTCTTTACAAGGAATACCCTATAAAATACAGCCAACATTTTGTAGTGTTTAAAATGATGGAAACATTTAACTTAAACTTTATGTTTGTCATTGTTTCACCGTTATGACATGTTTCACGTATAACCTGCTAAGTACAACACAAACATTGTAAATAATAAATAAAACATTAAATATGCAGGGGGATTCAGTTTAAAGGAGAACACTTAAAGGGTCCAAGTAGAATTTTGATTTTTTATGCCCTTGTTTCAAAGGTCTGCAGAATTTTTAAGCCAATATTGGCTTGGAACTTTCGGTCTATGAACCAGTACATTTTACTAAAAACAAGTACCATCTATTTTTTCTGATTGAAAATATGGTGTTTCCAAGTACTTCTATCCAGATGGATGCTAGAAAAATCGTTAACCTTTGTTTTAAAGCTAACTCGTATTTTTGATTAAATATAGTTCATAAAGCAAAAATGTATTATTTTTCCTGCAATGTTTTTTTTGGACTGAACCTGGTGTATTTGAATTTGAACAAATAAGTGTACCAACAATAACAAGTGTAAGCAGAAACAGGGGAATCTGTGTCTTTGGACTGTCCAACTTAGGAAAACAACTCTTTGAAAGTAGAGTAGAAGTTAATATGTATTATTTCCAAAGTATTTATGTTTATACAAACGCGCACACAAAAAGCTCAATTTTATCCAACTGATTTTTGCGTAGTCGAGATGTTGCATTGATTGCACACCGATTTAATTCATTAAATATTAAAAAACATTATTAGTTTTGTTGGAAATTTTACAATCACAAAACCACGCTTGCCCATCATGCAACTCCCGTACTCTGATTTTCCGTAACTATGCCAAGTTTTGCCAGTTTTCCACCGACGCGGTATCTGAAAACCTGATTTTCCAGACCAGCTGAATGCAAAGAAATTCTAACGGTTTTCGCGAATTTGTGTATTGAGTTTTAACTTTCTAACCGATTAAATCATAGTTGGTAACAGTTGAATGTTAAATTAAAATACAGCGTCGAAAATGGTGTGGTTTCAATGGGAGTTTATGTAAGTTTTTACTTGTAATTATAGTACAATTTTGTTTGTTATTACGTGAACAATTTCAAACGTTAGTTAAGGGAAATATTTATTGGAAATATGATGCAGACAAGGGTTATAATAAGAACCCGAGCATTTTAGAGTGAAGGAAAAATAATAAACTTTTTTTACATTTTGCGCTCGGTGCGCGGTAAAACTAACTACAATATTTATAAAACTGAGCAATTTTTACTGAGCCAAAACTTGCTTAAAAAAACTTGCAAATTTTTTAAAAAGACTGTTTATGTTTCGTTATTTGTGTAAAATTTATATGATAATTTATATTTCATAAAACATTGACAAATTATTTAGGAGGCCTTGCAGAACTGATCCCAAAAGTTACCTAATTTCAAATAAATTATTATATTCATGCCTTGAGACTTTTATAACTTTAATTTAAAAAACCATGGCTATTTATTGGTGCTGATTATTTAGAAACTTTTAAAAATATTTATTAGATCTTTACTTTTTACAGTAAGTAAGGATTTTTTAAACTGCATATTTAATAAATGACAATTTAATGTACTAAAACAATGCAAGAAGTTTTATTATGGATAAGCATGCAAACGTGTTTTAAGCACAAGTCATGGGAATTTTGATTAGTGATAAGATATAAATAATGTAAAAATACAAGCTTAAATTTGGCATGTAAACTGTTATATTTAGAAGTGTAAAAAAGTATTAACTAATGAATTCTCAGCCTGATTTTGAAACTCATTTCCTTTCTTGAAATATTTATAGAGAAGTGAAAATTGCTGAAAACTGTAGAAAAAAATGTGCTGAACAAAGTTGTGGTTTGAATTATCAGGTAATATACAAAGAATTCTATAAAAAATATGTATTTTTTAAATATCTCATTTTTGTTATCAATATTTCAAAATAATAATTTTTGTTCAATTGGCTTCTTATCAGCTAACTTAATTCTGAATGGCTTCAATAAAGAATTCACGGAGCGCATTTTCTCCCTAGACTTACGAATTAAAAAACTATTTACTCTATTCTTTATTAAACAATTCGTTTTAGAAATTGTCTTAGGAGTGTATATAAATCACACGTACAGTTGGTCCGAACAGATTGCCGTAAAACCGCAGACTTTAAATGCAGTTGTAGCGTACGATGTATGTGAGGAAGAGTTATAGTTTCCTTGCATTGGACAGTTCTTGGGCGATATCCGCATGGTCAAGTAGATGTTAAGAACATTGAGACTTTGCAACTTGACCAATAGTTTCGGGTGCTTTTTCCAATTCGATTCTAATTGCACATTAGCTTCAAGTGATTTATGATTTATTTTAAGAATCCAGCTCCGAGTTACCCATCGACAATAATAAGTGTTTGCTTTCAATTAGTCTGTTTGATAAGCTGCAGCTCCATTGCCAGGATTGGAGCTAAAGTTTCTTCAAGTTTCCATTGGATACTTTTAGCTTCTATAAGGCCGATTCATTGTAATTAGTGAACTTTAAATTAAAGCCAGCGACAAATGAACGTATAATTAACTTGAGTCATGAAGCGCACCAGGCAATTGTATAAAGAAAATGTCTTCCAGTTCATCGAACAATGACAGAATTCAATATTTTATTTTGTGGTATTTATGACTAACTGTATCAGTTTTTCTGATAGTTTTGTCATATTTGCAGTGTGTAGGATTGTGCATTGGGTTTTGGGGATTTTTTTATTAATTAATTTTAATGAGATTTGTTTAGTGGTTTGCGTTTGCGGCTTGTTTTTTTTACGGCGAGTTTGCTATCAGAAAAACTGTAGTAATTAGACTATATTAATAGACATTGTTTCGCTTAGAATTCACTTTTCTAGTTAACCTCTTAGAAAAATTCGCTCAAAAGAACAAAGAAGCGAGCGAACGACGGAAGCGAAGTGGAACTGTTCTACGTAGTTAATTTTAGGTAGATTTTCAGTGGCAAAAAATGTTCACTTATTAACCCAGTAAATATTTCAATATTCCGCAATATTGAGGCTCCAACGTCGTCCTCATTGGCCTGAATACTTCGGAGAGATGCTCTACTATCTGAGATATTCAGTGTATCTGTATTGTTTAGGTGCGGTGTATACTAAGTGAAACTTTAGTTGAAAACGCCCTTGAAACAGTTCGAGACAAACAAACTGAATTGATGAATTACCAGCTAATAATGAACGCATGTTGATTTTCAAAGGTTTTGGCAACCTCACGGTAATTTGTATTTTTGCGGCAGAAAATGTAATAATTTCATATTGAACTTTATTCTATCGAAGTTGGATGATTGATAGTGATTGTTTCATCTAAAGACAATAGTTTAGGGTTGATTTGGCTTTCGGAAAACTTGTAAAAGACTAGCTGCTTTTGTTCTTTGGACAAATGATTTTATTTCTTCTCGTCGACTAGAATTTTTTAAATGATACCCCAAATTGCTTTTCTTTTGAAATTATTTAAAAAATTGGTTTCCAATGAAGGCAGTCAATGTTTCAATTCATGCGATAAAAAGGTTATTTCCTGGAATATTCAGTCCTTTCAACATATTTTAAAAGTATCTCTGTATCAGAAATACCGAAATAAATGCGACTATATTGACCGATGAATTCGCTCAAAAAGACCCGGGGTGTTTTGTTCATTGAATTACGCTCAGTAATTATCCGATTTCTGAAACCTTCCACATTTGCCACTCAAAGTCAATTGGGGGAATATTGGATTCTTGCATCCCAGTTGGATTTGATCATTTCAGCAATTCTTGGAAATGAAGAAGTTTCACATGTAATTTTCGGCACAAAATGTTGTTACTTTCATTTTGAAAAGATAAAATATTCTTACAGTTTTCCTGGAAATAAGCATCTAATAAATTTTGATGTGCTTATTAAATACCCTTCAACTACTGAGTTTTGGAAAATAACAAAGTTATTGAAACTACTGAAAACAGACCCATACCTTACTTAGTTTTAATTATATTGGTTCTTTATTTCAAATTTTCTGTATTCTGTATGCTGTTTATTAGACGGGTCCCATTCGGTGCAGGTAATTAAATTTCCGAATAACAGAACTAACAGTTTTACTGCTTTTATTAGTTTTTATAAACAAACAATTTTCAATTTCCTTTAGTTTGCTATTAATTTTTATAAGTGGTTTTATAATTATTTTATAACAACAAAATTGGTTTTACTTTCAGGTATAAAAGTTTGTTTTTTATAATACTGGTAATCCGAATGTGGAGTTGAAAACTTTGGCTGCTGTTCGGCTAGTAATGTTTAAGAGTTGATAATCATGCCCCAATCAGGA
>NW_026018468.1:0-27262 GCF_020466585.1 Dendroctonus ponderosae | reverse complement strand
CAAAACTGACTAACCTTTGAAACACAGTTGCTAATGAAATTTTCACTGAATACTTTGAAATTATCGTGCTTATACAGAATGTACCTGGACGATCGACTATGCTATACGAGCATAARTWTTGGTAATTAAGTTTTATTTTATACAGATACAACATAATAAACATATTTKGAAATCCGTAATTTTCCGCATATTTTTATTACATTTCACACTCAGTTTTCTGCATTCTTGTTTTCCYTAAATCAAAGTTTGATATCTAAARTCAAACAAGTACCTTAMATTATTACTTTTAAGCATTGTAGTATTATTTTCCGGAGATTAAATGAGTCACTTTTCTTAAATAATTTTYYATATCATCTTTTGTTGTAATGAGATTGGCGTAAAGAGGCGTTCTTCTGAAAATAACTTGTGGAATTAAATCGAGACAACGAGAAGCCCATCAAAAAATAACTGATTAGTAATCATCCAATGCTGCTTAGAATTAGTTTTCAATAAATCTTCTACAAGCTTGAAATGATTAAGTGAGTCATCCTTCAATTTCACAATGCAATGCGCTTTGATTTTCTGCCCAAGGCTTTAATGGTGGTGTTGGTAAGATGTAAAATGTTTATATAATTTCATCCGTTTAAATTAACGTAGTACGAACAAGAGCATAAATAATATGTTACACTTTTCACTWTAATAAAATATRAAACATTTACGTTYCTGAAAATCTGCGWTACCGTATCTGCCACCTAGAATTGATTGRTATAGTGATTAAATATTTAAACCGTAAAAATTTGCCTAATCGCCCCAATGTTAAGCAAATTGCGTCTTGATTCGTTTCAAGCCTCARGAGCCAGTTCTAAATGCGGACGTGATGKCTTTCAATTGWGCTTCCTGARTATCCGAGGAATGCTCTGCCAAACAAATCTTCCGATATTTATCTTAARCACGCCGAGGATTAACCGTAAAAAATGTTAAACTCGAAATTTCTGMGTATTTGCCATTCACGATCAGTTTTTGTAGTTTCAAATTTAGTATTATGAAATAGTGMAWRAATTAGTATTATGAAACATTTGCCMTCAGTTATAAKATTCAAAAAATMTTTTTTAACACAATAATTGCAGTTTACTACCATTTTTATTATACAGGGCGAGTCATAATTAGATGTTCAGACTTTTACAGTAGAATACATGATCAAATAAAATAATGTAAAAAAATTAACCAAAGTCCGAAAATGATTTGCTAAAAAAGTAGACATTCTGCGTTGATTCTGATAATTTTGTTATCTTGCTTCTGTTGCGATTTTCCAAAGTTGAGAATAAAAAAAAATGACAAAAACTTTACTTTTTCAAATGGCAACTACTTTTTCTGACTCCAAAAATAGAGGTAAAATTGAATTTTAAGTCCACTTTTATTAGCATTGTGTAAGTTCCTCTAAAGCCCTTTATGAGTTATTGGCATTCTTTGGAAGAAATATTATTGCTTTCTTATCAAGTAGTTGGCTATAGAAGTAATCCGTAAATTTGAATTCTTTATCAGAAATCGTAATGCAGGCATTTTTTTATTGTCAACTTTGAAACACCGCAACAAACGCACGAATAACAAAAGTGGCAGAATCAGTGCAAAATTTCGGCCAAAACCTTTGAAAATTGAATAAAAAATAGATATGATTTAGGAGTTATGTTTTTGCAAATAAACCTCTGCATCCCTGTTTTTTGCAATAAATGTGACATATGTCAAAAACTATGACAGATAAGTGTTGGCAAATGGACTCAAAATTTAATGCTGAATACAAATATGAAATCAAAATAGGGACTTTCCATTTAAAAAAGCCAAGATATCGCCAAGATTTCCGATGTTTCCGGAAGCGTCGCCATTTTCAAAAAAACTATATTTAGACTTGCGGCAGCCGATTATGGCTGCCTACCAATTTTCACTTCATTCCAAAAAACGGTTTTTTGCAAGCTTATTAATGACCAATGCACTATGCAATATATAAAATCCGTTTTACTTTTAGTTTAGTGAGGGTTTCGGGCTCTGTTAAAAATTTGGTTCTTTAAAAGGGTTCCGTCGCCAAAAAAGTTTGAGAACCGCTATTCTAGAGAATAGCATCTATCCAATTTTTCAAATTTGAATCAAATACATGAAGTAGATTTTCTGTAATTCACTGCCAAAAATGCACGGAAATTCGTATGCTCTTACGGGTAAACGTATAGCCTTAAAAATTTGCTTCAGTTTAGTTTCAAGTTTAATTGTTTAATACTAAATAGCAATTTATTTCAATAAATCCGTATAACTCACTCATTAAGAATTAATTTTTTAAAATCGAAAACGTGTGGTCGAACAAACAAATGCAAGAGATTATTTGTCCTCTAAATAAATTGGAACATAACCCACACTTTTCCTATGTTTAGAAAAACTGTAAGGTGTTTTTTTTTCTTAACAAATATTTGTACACATGCCCTGCTCTTAAGAACGCCATTGCTAAAACGAAAACGATTCGTTACACATAAGAAAACGTGCAAGAGGTTCTACTATTTCTATATGTTTATGTACTTGCTTTGAATATTTTAATAAATTTTGTCAATAAATTCACTTGAATCAACACTGTATTTTCGTATTGAAGGATTTTTTGATTTTGGTTCTATTGTAAAAGTGTGTACACTTAATTATAACTGACTATGTATTCTACACCGATGTCAAAGCTGTTTAAAAATTAAACAGTTAATTGTTTTATCTTAATAAATCGGATTAATTATCTACTATGCAACAAATCCAAATGTTAGAAAAAATACATACATTTGTTAGAACATACAAACTTGGTGGATTTGCTAAAACACATCGTAAATTAAATTATGAATTTTACTAAATAAATCGAGTTTTGCAACATCTTCGAAAACACAGATAGAAATACCGTTAATCAAGACGAATTAAGTATTTTGACACTAACATTTTTGTTAATTTGCTTTTTGTTAAAACTTCAATATTCACTCGTAAGATATATAAAATACTTATAATTGCATGTAGAATTAAAAACGAAAAAATGCGAAAATTACATTGAAACTAAGAAAATCGATGGTATTTCTATTACATCTGGACTATGAAAAAAGGGGAAAAAACAAAAAATCCTAATTTTTAAGACCAATAGCAAGGCTTTTCGGTCCATCCTATTGTCGGGACACACCGTATAGTTCTGTATACTAATATGCATAGATACTGCCACTGTTAATAATGGGTAGACGTTAAACTAACGTAAACAATGATATTTTCACAATTTTATATGGATATGCAGAAACTATAGAGATTTAACTGATAATAACTAGTATTTAGGTAGTTGATGGATTGTGTAAGATCAATTGAAATACCTGCTGAAATATTGGTGATGAAAGCTAATGAAATAAAGGTCCTTAAGTACCCCTAATAATATGATAATTGAAAAATATTTTAATTGTTATTTCAGGTTTAAAACCACACAATTGTCCAACTTGTGGAAAAAGCTTTTCCAGAAAAATGCTTCTGAAACAACACCAAAGAGTTCATACAGGGGAGCGACCATATTCCTGCCCTGAATGTGGAAAAACATTTGCAGATAGGTCAAATATGAGCTTACATACTCGATTGCATACAGGTAACCAAGTTATATTTTACTTTTAAGTTTGTAACTGTTATGGGGAATAATTAATTAAGTTTTTAACAAGCATTTGACTTAAAATTGGCCGTATAACTAAATAATTTTAAAATTTAAATATGGAAGCTCGATATAAGGTCGACAGTTACACACATTTTTATATTTCTGTTTAAAAACACCAAGCAGAGTAACTCATGCCAAGCGAAACACGTATTGTTTAATAGAACGAATAATTATTTGCTTTTCGGATTATAAGGATTCACAATTTTCAGGCATACGGAAAATCTAGTTTATACAGGGTGGCCATTTTCTGAATCTTTGTATGGGTAACTTCTACATTTTTAAAGATAGAGAATCCGTTAAATGGGCAAAATTGGGCAGAATTTGATTGGCTACTCATTAGCGTTTTCAAAATTTAGGTACCCGACTTGGTTCCTGAAATATCCTGAAAAGACAAGAAATCAACACTTTTTTAATTATTACATATTTCGTAAACTGCTTAACATAGAAAAAAGTTAAAACTGCCCTTAGTACAACTTTTTGCGTTGAATCCAATAAATTAGCACCCGTTGTAATAGTCAACTTAATTTACGAGATAAAAAATAAAGTTATGTTTTTTTAAATGGTAATCATAGTTGGCTGGGGGCCTTTTAAAATCCTTATTTTTTTATGAATTTAACGATATAATTTTTTACATGTTTTTCTCTTTTTGTTGCCGTAAAACTTCAAAAGAAGATAAAAAATATGTAGTAGGCTATGGAAACAAGAACTATATTATCACAGAAAGCCCAAAACAATAATGAATCGTTTAAAGTAAACGTTCAAATTGACTTCCGTTTACTCCCAGGGATTTTTTGGCATCTTCACATACAGCTCGCGAATCTTCAAGTTCATTTGGTAAAAAGTGTAAATATCTTTCGCTATTTAAATTCTGATTATAAAAGAATGGACAATAATTTTATTACTAAACTGCCATCATCAAATTTCTTGTTTCCAGAGCGTACTACACATTTTTAATGTTCTTTTGAATTTTTACGGTTAAAAGAAGAGATAAACATACAAACAGTTATATCGTTAAATTCAGAAAAAAATAAGGATATTAAAAAGCCCATAGCCAACTATGATTACCATTTAAATAAACTTAAGTTTATTTTTTATCTCGTAAATCAAGTTGACTATGACAACGAGTGCTAGTTTATTGGATTCAACGCAAAAAGTTCTACCAAAGGCAATTTTAACTTTTTTTCTAAGTTAAGCAGTTTACGAAATATGTGATAATTAAAAAACTGTTGATTTCTTGTCTTTTCAAGATATTTCAGGAACTAAGTCGGGTACCTACATTTTGAAAACGGTAATAATAGGCAATCGAATTCTGCCCAATTTTGCCCATTTAACGGATTCTCTATCTTTAAAAATGTAGAAGTTACCCAAACAAAGATTCAGAAAATGGTCACCCTGTATAGGCGGAGTAATAATAAATAAAAACTAAGACTTTAAGACTTACTTTAGGTAGCGGTTCAAAAAAAAAAGTACATGATAGTCCGAATAAAAACAATTTTAATTATAGACCGAGAGTTGTTTAGTGTAAGACAACCTCTTTAGAATATTCTAATTGTTACTATATTCCGATCGAAAAGAAATACAAATATCGTCTAAGCTGAGTAGACAGAGTATTTAGTAAAATATTATATGTAAACTAGTTTTCTTTAAATTGCAGTCTACGTGAATTTTTGAATGTTTGTAGACGGCTTTCCCAACCATTTTTGTACTGATATGAAAGTTTATCTCGTGTTTTTTTCTTTGCATATTAACTTCTTGTTTTTACAACATTACTATAAATAAACTTTTGATGCGGAGATTTATCTGCCTTCAGGGTAGTATTCAATTTAGAATTAGGTTTTTTGACAGTATTTCCAGATATCTTAATTTTTCCTATTTAATTTTTCCATGGTCTATTTAAATTTTAAGATTAAACTTTTAGATTATTATAATGAATACTCTTAAAGAAGTATGCATTAAAAAGTATGCGGATAATAAATGTGTTAAACATTTTTGAATGTTTAATGAAATATTTTTGAACTGGGGCGGGATGACACTTTGGAGACCCTGTATATTTAGTTTTTTCATGTTATTTGTTACTGTTATTTATTTCTTTAATCGTATAATGATGCCAAAAATTCCTTTTTAACTATTTAATGTTATTTACTCATTTTAGGTGTAAAACCATACGCATGCAACGCGTGCCCAAAAAGTTTTACAAAAAAGCACCACTTGAAAACACACATGAATTTTCATACCGGACTGAAACCATACAAATGTGAAAACTGTGGATTGGCATTTTCTCAAAGTAGCAATATGAGGACGCACTACAAGAAGTGCATTCTAAAGGACAAATTGGACTTGGCAAAAACTGAGAGTTTAAGTTCTGTAGACAACAATTCTTCCTAGTGTCCGAATTAATTATATAAATCAGTTAATATTATGAGAATACAAATAGTTATAAATGTCTGTGGTTTGTTTAGGACTAATTTTGTTTACTTTACATCGATTGCTTCAATTGTGTATTTAATAGACATTAAACCTTTCAGATTTATTTTCAAATCAACAAGTTTTCCAACACAAAGGCAAAAGTTACGCTTTCAATTTACGATTCCGTCAAAAACGCAATGAAAGTCGATTAAAATTGTGCTTTCAAACGTGCTTTATTTAATCCGACGTGATTCTTCAATTTTTAATACCTGGCTTCGCATTAGCGGTTTCTTCGTGCTTAAGCTTCATGTTTTCTGACCGCATAAATTATTTACCATGCTTATTATAGGTTGATTGCGAATGTGTTAAATTTGTCATTATTGGAAAAAGTGCTTATTTATTGAGAACAAAATTAACCGAAAAAATGTGATTTTATGTGCAAAAAAAAGATATACACAAAAGAGAAAGAAGTATATTTAATTAATTAATGTAGTTTGTAGCTTGTGTATTTTCTTTTCAATTAATTCGGTCTTTTAAAAAAAATTAAATAAATTGAATCTCATTCTATTCCCAAATATGTAAGTAGGCCAATGTTCTAAAGAATCTAAAAACTTAATATGGTTGTTATTGTTTTTACACATTACTAGTATTTCTTAGACTACATTATTTATTTTCAAATCAGGTATTGTTATACATATGAACACTATTTATTATAGAGTATTTCTAGATTTACGATTAAATATATATATTTTGCTAAAGTAAGTTGAAACTGTGATATTTTGAAACTTGTTTGTAGATTAAGCGTACAATAAAATATATTTTTATACAAAATCAATTCCAGTATTATCATTTTATAGGTAATGCTTTGTGATTGAAAGCAAAAGTTTGATCCCTACATCGGAGGCAATGACCCCACAGTGGGACATCAAAGTAGAAAGAGTTTTTATGCATATTGAAATGAAAAAATGTGATCAAATTTAACAACTTTTGGAAAAACACATGGACAGGGAATCATCGAAACTTCAATAAAAATTCTAAAACGTACAACTTTTCAGAAAATGTGCAAATTATGCACATTTCTACAGAATTGTTCTATGGATTTGGAACATTCAGAATTTGCGTCATTTCTTCAGAAGAGCGTGTTACAGAATTGCTAAAAAAACATTTTCTACATCCATCTCACGTATCATCGGTCCATATTAGGGTGAGGATCTCTATATTAAAGATGAAATTTTTGATATTATGAAAAAAATTATGAAAAAATAGTTCAATTTAATTATAAGTTAGATGACGATTCAGTTGTTGCAACCAGTTTTCGACCATGGTTGGAGCATTGGAGCATTTGATGGTCAATTATTGGACCAACCATTTCTGAACCGAACTACAATATCAAATGCAGTTAGAAAAAAGTAAGAAGTTCTAAATCCTGATCAAAGTGAAGCGGATGAGGCATCAAAGATTCATATGGAAAGAGAATCATATTTTAAATCGGTAATACAGGTTACTTCTGACAAGATTCAGACCTAATAATTGCCCAGCACAAGTTCCGCTATATAAGGTCGATCCACAATCGCCTTCAAGCGAGACTCTAGCCTGAATAAATTATTCAAAAAACTGAGATAACGAATAAAAAAGAAAAATCATTATTCATATGAAAATAAAATAATCATCATCATCAAGAAGACCGAAGTGGAGAAATCGACTGTGATAATATGATTAAAGAAATATGTAACAATAAAGAAGGAGACTTGGGCCGGTTTGCAGTGGGTAAAAGAAACTCAACTACATATGTGTATCTCTGTTCTGTTGAAAACATTTATACAAACTTAAAAGAAGTAAGTGATTGGATTAAAGTTACGTGACCTGGGTGTTAACAAACGTTTTAGTGCCTATGGAGGTGACGGTTAACGTTAGGCAGATTATTACTGTTCTTCCAGCTCCTAAAGTCCAGATAATTAAAACAACGATAATTTATATTTCTCCTAAAAAAAATTGGACAAAGCAAAAATAAATTTTATAATTCATAAATTAAATATAGATTCGCTTAAGCATTCGCAGCGATATTAATTTTAATTTCTGTTAAATTGAGTGTTATCTGCTTAAATAGTCTTTTATTTTCATTGAAAGTTAAAGCCAAGTATATTTATAATAAAATACCTAAAAAAATAAGTAGGAACTTGCTCAAAAAAATTAATTTCGATTTTATGCAATAATATACAGCAAATTCCATTTAAAAATAAGTGTTTTTTTATTATTTTTAAAATTAAAATTTTATTTATTCACCATCACAACCAGCGAAAAATATTATTTGCTTTGTTCTTTAAACCAAAACTACATCTCCAATAGTTCGCACTTAATTCGATACAAATAATGTATACTTTGAAGCCAACATGTAAGTAAAATAGTGCGAATCTCGAGGTGCGCCAACCAACCTATTAGATCTCATCAGCTGGGTTTAGCTGGCCGAGCTAAGCTAATGGCAAACCTAGAGATCTGCACTATTTCACTTACATGATTTCTTCTTAGGATCATCAATTCCGAAGAAATTCTTGTCTTTGAAGCCCAACATAGAGTAACAATGAAACAAACACCAACATGTAGTAACTGAGTATGACTGAAATGAGCAATCAAATAAATTCAAAAGGTATATTTGTCCACAACAAATCGACATGAATTACTAGATATTTAACAAATAATATATCTACAGTTTTCTTTGCTTTCTAGGCCTTAAAGGCGTCCATGAAACTCTGGTACTGTCTGTGATTGAAACAATATCAACTCCAGCCATTTGCAAGCCTTTGATAGAGGCCAGTCTTCCAGGTCCTAGACCACGCACTCTTACTCGAACCGTTTTAACTCCTCTTTCCAATGTTTTTTTACCAAACGTAATTGCGGTGGTTTGTGCAGCAATGTTGGTGCCTTTTCGGGTGTTCTTAAAACCTTCAATTCCACAAGACCTGATAAGTGACGGCACGCCTTTAGCATCAGTAAAACTGAAGATGGTATTGTTATGGGACACACGAATATTAATAATCGGCAGATTTTTGAAGGGAATGCCTCCAAAGAGTCGGTTTTCCGAATCGCAGGTAGGGAAAATGTTCTGTCCATGGCTCAGGGTATCCACGGCTGCGGACTTTTCTCCTGCAGTTCCTTCGTCGATTGCTGGAAGCGCCTTAAGCATCTCCTTTCGGTCTACCACATCACGGAATAAGGACACACTAGTCCCGATAGATCTAACGGAATTTAACAGCATATAATCATTGTGGCATGCCAATGTCCTGAGCAGATTGCCGACACTACGAATCATTCTGATACAAATAATCTGTAGGGCAAACAATCGTAAAATTCCCCAGCTCAACAGAGGGAACAAGTGAGGTTATGCAACTTGAAACAGCTGTCAAGTGGTGCTAGTAAGAACTATCGACAAGCTGTGGAATTATCGATAACAATCCATATCAATGACAATCTCAATTAAACATGTGTTATAGTATTAATATGTTGAAACTAATTCAAACAGATATCAAAATTTATTCCCCAAAAGACTTTGATAAACGGGCAAATTGATGAAAGAAAATGTTTGAATTGCAAGAAATAAATGAGAGAAGAAGAGTACATAAACCTCGCCAGTGGGGGTAGGGGAACTTGTCAAACAACATATTTATATGATGAATTTTATCAATAATTTGTTTTCTATTTCTTATCAGTAGTTTAATTTTCATAAACAACATCTGACTAAACATGGTACCTGAAATGTGTATGTTGGCGGAATTTGGCAATAAGTGAATTCCATGCATTAATTAATTATAATCCCTGTGTTGGTCCCTGTGTTCTATTCTGATACAAGATAAAAAAATGGGTATGCACTTTATTTATTTTATAATTAATTACATTTAGCATTATACGCTTACGGATGCTGGAGGTCAAAACAGACGTTTCTTGCTTTATAAAAATCTGTCTTAAAATGAATAGTGTTCACACAGTGCTGAATTTCGACAAAAAACTCGTATTTTTATTAATATGTAAAAGTAAATGAAAGTTTCACAATTTGCTGCTAACCAAATCAAACATCTTCTGGATCAATTACAATTGATACAATGTTCTTGGGATGGCGCTCATAGAGCAGCAGCTAGTTTTATGCAGAAATAACACTGGGTTTTCACAACTTTCTTATTTTTTTAGTGAAGCAAATAAGCAGGCAACGTTTTTGCCACTTGAAAAGTTTTCACATATGGCCTTATTTTCGACAAACAAAATTACTCATAGAATAACTTGTTGTGCAGTAAGGAAACTTTTTAATACAGCTTGTCATAATTCTTCAAACTGATGCAATTGATTGAATAGACTAGTTTGTTGATGGTCAAAAGACGCCTAGTTTCATTCGAGATTAACTGAACATTTCATTAAAATCGGCTAAAACTAAGAGCGTTTTTGGCCCATTTAAATAACAGTTTCTCTATAAAATTCAACAATTTCTTCTCGAACAGCTAGTTTTGTTTCCGAACATATGTTTATTAAGCAACACATGCTTGTCTTTATGTCTTTACCACCCTAATGACTTTGAGGTATATTTATATATTTTTATAAATAAATTTAAAAAAAGCTTTATTATACTCTTGATTATTAAATATTTGATTTATACTTACACTCCTGTGCACATACACGAAATTAAACTAAGTCTTAAGTTTGTGATTTTAGAAAATAATGAATTATTGTAGTTTGCGCTCGTCTAGGTCAAAAATTAATGTTGTCAAATGTCCTCGGTAGCATCTTTCGTTGCGAATTTCGGTGATTTTCTGCATTATTTCTTTGATTCAAGGAGCTTACAAACAACTTTGTTGTTAGACTCAATCTTGTTTGTATAATCGCCGTCATTTTTTCATTTTTGATACTAATAAAATACCAAAAATTATTAAGAATTGTTGCTTTAAGAAATGCAAAACCTGCATTTTGTCAAGAAAATATAAAAAAATTACATGGTTACAAGAAAAGTGTATGAGCAAAATAATAGGTCTATACAGAAACGCCGCGATCGATATCTGGCAAACTGTAATTAGGAGAAATTTGAAAATTGGAGGGTGTGCTAAAGTCATTGGGAGCAAGCGGTCTAAAATATTTTTAAGATGGCCAATCTTCGTATGTATAATTTAAGCTTCCGGGCATAATTATTAATTATTTTCAAAGGGTAACTGACATCTGTAAGCATTCCTTTGGCATTTGGCTGTATTACAAATGGTAACTTTCGTCATCACAACTAAGAATGACAGTATTTAAAATAAGATGCTACAAAATTGCCATATGAAAACATTAACTTGACAATAGTTCGAAAACTAAGCACTTTTGGAATAGACAGCTTTACACAACCTTACCCTTATTTTTAATACTGAATAAGGTAAAGTTTTGAAAAATGGGAGTTTCTATTTGAAAAAATTGATTTCGAGCGGTTCAAAACGCCATTTTGAAACTTATTTTTCTAAACACTTTGTATTAATACTTATAAAAATTTGTCGAAATGCCATTAACGTAAGTCCTTCTCAACAAGAAATGCGACTCAAATTAAGTAGAAGATATTCCCTTATAGGAAAAACGGATTGTTTATTTGTTTTGCCATTATTCGAGTGGTTGCAACATGAAATATGTTTAGAATTTGGAGTAGAATTCAAAAATTTAATAATATATAGGGTGTTCCATTTAAAATAAGCAAGTTGATACCTACTTCCGGTATAACCGGAAGTGTGGCCATCTTGAAAATATTTTAGATCGCTTGCCCTCAATGGCTTGGGCACACTGTCCAATTTTCAAATATCTCCTAACTATAGTTTGCCAGATATCGATCGCGTCGGTTCCCGGTGGGACACCCTGTATGTAATTATCTGTTGAGCCTGATTCGATGATATGACCATCCGTTAATAATTTAAGTAGTTGTTACATTTTCATCAATCTCAACAAAGTTATTAAAATTATCATCATTTTTCTATATCTACACAAATATTTTATTGTTTCTTTAACCATTCAATTATTTCCAGTTTGTCAACAGTTTGCAATTACTTTCTTAGTATGTTTATCAGGATCTATGTATGCATCGTTTATGCCTCTACAAGGATCATGGAAACTGCTTTTATTCCCACAATGTGTCAATTAACATTATTTGCCTATATTGGTATTTTACTACCGGGTTAGTTTATAGGCGAACTACAAGTCAGCGCACAGAAAACGCCTAAAATGATTCAATTATTCAATAAAAGAAACAAATTAGTATTATCTGGTCCCCTTGACGTATAAATTTAAGTTTAATTGAATTTTTTAAATTTCAATTTAATAATACAAATTTAACAAAACTTTGATGCAATTGTATATTTTCGTAGAAGTCGGAAATATGGCAGTGAAAAAAGGACCAGGACTTTACGAGTTTCTCGTAGAAGCAGAACTGCAACATTATTTCAACAGCTTTAAGTAAGAGCTCAGACCTCTAGAGTGAATAATCATTTGTTTAACATCAAATCGTTTTAAGGAATACTTTAAAAATTACTCACCCTTCCCAGCTCAAGTTTACAACAGAAAGTGACTTGGTAGACATAGGAATGTCCAAGCCAGAAATGAGGCGTTTGAGGAAGTACTATGAAAAACACTTTCCTCATAATTATTTATCAAAATTCAAAAAATTGTTAAGTCATAAAAAGCAAGAAAACACAGGTCAGTTTTTGTTATTTTGTTATTAACCAAAATAATGTTCCTCCTGATATACGGTGTTATCATTAAAAAAATGTTGACAATTTTTAGTTACTGATGTAAACCTTTTACTGAATCAAGATACCCTTACTGTATCTAAGTCGCCTAAGGTTTCTAGTAAACACATAATTCCCGCTGCAAGTATTACAATCAACAAAGAGCTTGGAATGGGTGAATTTGGTGTTGTTCAGCAGGGTGTCTGGTGTAACGAAGGTAACATTTCTGAAATGCATCGGGATATTTGTTTGCTAATGCAGTTTTCAGGAGAAAGAATTCAGGTAGCTGTTAAATGTCTATCTAGAGATAGAATGCAGAGCAATATGGTGGAATTTTTAAAAGAAGCGTCCATAATGCACAATATAGACCATCCAAACATAGTCAGGTTTTTTGGGGTTGTGCTTCCAAATATCGAGGGCAGCTTAATGTTAGTCACTGAACTGGCTCCATTAAGGTAAATTGACATGATTCATACAATAGTTTCCTATCAAACATATCTAGGCAAAGCAAGATTAATCGCAAATATTTCAACAGCTAACAATATAGGTAATCACCTGTTTAAACTAGTATTTAATGACGCAATATCGTATTTGATTTTTAAAATATTATAATTCTGAATAAAATATCTATTGACAGGTAATGCACATGAACCACGTGTTTTAGCTTCATTACATACAAAATGTATATATTTAAACTTTTTGATTTTGTAGAACAAGCATTAGCCAAACATCATAAAAGCTCTCGAGTATATTGTAATTACACTGTGCAAATATTTCCATACAAATCTGACACTTTTCATTACAATTTTTTTGCATTATTACTTGTACATGTATCTTCTCGATAGCCGTAACATATTTGTTATTTCTAGGTCATTGTTAGAATGTTTAAAAGAGCCTTCTTTGAGGTCAAGTTTTCCTGTGTTAACTTTGTGTGATTTTGCATATCAAATATGTGATGGTATGCAGTATCTTGAAGCAAACAGACTGATTCATAGGTGAGTTTGTTAATATGTACAATCATATACATTGTTTGCACTATTTGTTCTTTGATAGGCATATAATCAGGTTTCGTATTTCGTCATTCCAACAGTTCATTTATTTAAAAAGGTAGCATTCTAGAAGATATTCACTCCAACCATAGCTATTTTCTAGTAACTACCTTCGTTTTTAACAAAAGCAACTATCTTTTTAAATTCAGCGACAATGACCGTAGATTTAATTTGCATTAAATGTTAATCTGAGTGATATAAAAGGGAACTTATAAACGTTGAATTACAAACATTATACAAACCTTGAATATGTTTTGCGTGGAAGTCTGATGACCTGCATACATTTTGCTTACAAATTTAATAATAATCGCATCAATTATTATATTGTGTGTTTCTCTTTTCTATGATCTAATTAAAACTGTATGTATTTATATGTCTTTAGTATAAAGCAAGCAAATTTTTGCTCGAGTTTTATGCCTATAAAAATGTTTGGACATTCAGTGACGAGTTTAAGGTTTTTTTTAGGGAATTCTAATTTACAAGCGATATGCTTAAGGGCACAAATTTACAAGCGTTAAGCTTGCTGGTAACTTCGTTATTGTTCTTGTCAGGAGCTTGTAGGTATGAGACAGCAGTGAGACCGGCCTGTAGTTTTTAATATCTTCCTTGTCCCCTTTCTTACAGATGATAATCACGTTCGCGTTTTTTTTCATGCTTGAAGTATTTCACCTTTATCTAAGCAATCATTGAAAAGTTTTTCTAGATATCCCAATAGTTTTCGGCCTCCCATCTTGACATCATCGATTATTATATCATCCGGATCTGGTGCTTTGCTATTTTTCATTTTTTTGAGTCCAGTTTTAATTTCATATTTGCTTATGTGTGGGAGATCTTCGGTGTGGTGCTTAGTTAATTTGGCTCTCTTATCTGTTTTATCGCTAGGTTTCACTTTTGAGGAGTATAGGTCCTCATAAAATCGTTTTAAATACTTAAGAATTTCGGTTCTTGTCTTGGGTTTATTTCCATTTTCCTCTTTTAATGATGTTATTTCGGATTTCCCTAGCTAAATTCCCTTTTTCTAAATACTCTTGGTCCTCTTTTGTTGTTTTCTATCACTTCCTTTATTACCCTCTCGCTATACTTGAAGACATCGGTTCTTGATAAGTTTGTTTCTTTCCCTTAGTCCATCGCGTGTCATGGATATTTTATGTTTATTTCTATGTGCAATAAGTTTTTTTATATCCTCAGCGATTTTATTATTCGCTGTAGTTTTCCTATTAACTGGAAGAGTTTTCTCAACAGCCTTCTTAATGCTCTCTGATACGTAGTTAGTAAGCTGGCTTACTTCAGAAAAGTTTTCCATATCTTGTGTGAGAATGTTTTGAAGATTCGTTCTGTACCTACTCGTCTTCATTTTGTAGAATGTATTCTACATATTTCATTATTTTTTACGAGGACACCAGTTTTTGCCTTTCATGTTTTAAATTGATCTTAATTTTTCTCCTTAAACCTTTGTTAAGGCAATGGCGCATCACTCAGCCCTGATTGCCCAGTCAACCCGAAGCAAAGGCACTACCTCTTCAACACATATCAACCCCTGGTTTTCTTTACTTGTTACTTTCTTTGGTGAAAAAACTGTTTCAATTTTTACCGCACAAACTGCACTACTCAATAAAATTTTTAATATGATTTCTAATCATTCGACATCCATTGATCAATAGACAGGTTTAAAAAACAATTATGTCTATCATTTTTTTTAATTTGCAGGGATTTGGCTGCAAGAAATATTTTGGTATTTTCTAAAAATAAAGTTAAAATCTCGGATTTCGGACTGAGCCGTGCCTTAGGTCAAGGAAAAGACTACTATCAGACTAATTTCAACGTCAATTTAAAATTACCTATAGGTAAGTTCAACTACATTCCCAGCTTTAAATTTCATCATAACACCTTCAGTTTTGAATTTATTCCAGCGTGGTGTGCTCCAGAATGTATAAGTTATTTACGATTTACAACAGCTAGTGATGTATGGGCGTTTGGTGTTACTTTGTGGGAGATGTTTTCTTATGGATTTCAACCTTGGGCAGCCTTAACAGGTATGTTATTAACTTCCCAATTTGAGTACTTTTCCTCTTGTATTCTATCTTATTGTTCCAATATAGGCCAACAAATTTTGGAGGCCATAGATGAACCCAATTTTCAGAGACTTGAGCAGCCAGATTGTTGTCCTCTCGACCATTATAATTTAATGTTGGATTGTTGGAGGCATGAGCCTGCTCAAAGACCGCGTTTTGCTGATATAGGTAAGATAAATTAAAATTTTCAGAATTGTTGCAGGTATTAATTTATAAAACTCGAAAATCGTACTATTTTTTTTATGTAGCCGTCTTATAAAAAAGCGAAACTATTAGTAAACAACGTTTTTCAGGCCCAATATTGGCTGAATGTAGACCTGAACAAGTTCTAGCAAAGATTACTTATAACGAAGGTCATCATCTGCTTACTTTTCGAGTGGGAGACATTATTACAGTTCTTGACAAAAAGTAAGTTACGTGCGCTTTAAATAGTACGCATCATGAATTGGAATTAAATATTCGTTTTAGAACTCATAATCCGCTTTGGAAAGGCGCAACTGCTAGTGGTAAAACAGGAGTATTTGATCCCATAAATGTGGTGGCTTACCTAGGCAGTGATTTACCTAGTTCATCTTTTATGCGCGCTGGTATGGATTCGACACGATCTTCAGCTCGCAGAAAATTGAAAAGTGAGATGATCAGCGCCCCTCAGAATGATTTAAAACATACTAGTCATGTGGGACTTGATGGAGCATATTTTGGTGATCTGAGTTTTTTGGGATGTTCTAAAGGGAATGTAAGTGAATATGGCTTTTATTATGATGATACTGTACTATGAATCAATGTATTTTTTCCTAGTATGGTAGTGTACCAACACAAGTAGTAGCTCCATATAGGCCTCATAAAGATTTGGAAGCAGCTCCTCTGTTAGAAGGGGATTGTGCTCTTACTCCTGCTCCTTTACAGGATCACGCATATCATGAAATTAGCGATGAAGAAACAAACAATAGTCCTCATTTAGATTTAGGTACGTCTCTGCATGTTGTCATCAACATTAGTCATTAGAAATCAAATGCAAAAAGAGGCATATGCCATTCTGTTGTTTTCTAAGAGGAAAATAACCATATATTTTGCAATTTAAGGTCCATCACTTATGGCTGAAATGGAAATGATGTTTAGCAGTTTGGGTAATCAAAATCAGAGTCTTGATCATGAAGGGTAAGGACATATTTTTCTTCATTTTTAAATTAGCAGTTCGGTTTCTTGGGACACAAGTTATAAATTGTCGACTTTGTAATGTAGTTTGCCTTCCTTGCTGCGTGTAATATTGAAGCTTGAAGTCTTGTGTCGGATACCGAGATTACTGCGTTTAATAGCCCTATTTAATTTTTCTGTATATTAGTCGTTTTCCTTTATTTCAGGTCAAACCGAAGCAATGAACTTCGCGAGAAAATGAACGCTAAACCGAAGAAACAAGCTACCGTAAAGCCAATATCAGCTCATGACGAGAAACATATTGATTCCGCTATAGCTCTTGCAAACGAAATGACCACAAGGTAGAAGTGTTTATTAAATTTTAACATTTTATATGAGAATTATTTGTACACACCACAAGGAACGTCGTTAGTTCTTATTTTAAACAAGTTAACAATCCAGTCTATAGATCGATGGTTTCTGTTGCGCTTTTTTCAGTTCTATGTTAATTTGTACTTAATACAAAGTATTAGTTTAGCCTAGTAATTAAAAAACCTTGTTCTAAAATATATTCAATGTATTGCAGATCTTTATCTGCACCAGCACCCACAACCCCTGCTTCTCCGAGCAAAAAGAAAAGTTCATTTAGCTTCAAGTTTCCTTCGGTACATGATTCTGACAAACATCACGAGACGCGGCGAAACTTTTCAGAAGAAGCTTTATCAACTGGTGACATTCAGGTAAGGTTTGCATTATTTCGTAATTAATGATGAGCTAATTGCAAGGTTCGCCAATCAATGTCAGTTGTTTTAATGAAGACCTGAGCTATGATAATGTTTTGAACAGTACGTAAAGATAGTATTAAATGTTAATCAGCTTTGAGGAGCTGTTTGAAACTTATTATATACCAATTTTCAATTAAGCTGAGTATTTTACAGGGTTATTCAGATTATGACACGAACGATTGTTGAGGGAATGGAGACCCTTTTGAGGGTACAGTTTAAAATTATTTTCGAATGTACAGGGGGTCCTAATTACTAGTCCCAAAGTTGCATTTTTTAAATGGAATGCCCTGTAAATTATGTTATTAGTGTCTACGATCGCAATAAAGTGAGTTCTATTAAGGTTTATCTTAGTTAAATCTCAGAGTTTCTGATATTTTTGGAATTTCATAATAACGAAGATCTTTTTTCTTAAGTTTAAATTCTCAACACCTATTTCGAGTTTCTAATCCAAATTAAATCTTGCGGCTATCAATAGATGCAGTTGTGTGACAAATTATTGAAAATTAGACTAAAATATATAGGGTGTTTCAAAATTGTGTTTTTTGTTCGAAACAATTGCACTTTTTGGCTGCTAATAGCTAGCTTAATTTAAATGGATCACCCTATACGTTGTGACAAGAACAGCAGAAAAATCGAATTTTCTATTGAATACTATAAAGGTTTCCTATATCAAACTCCTGAGGTTTTCATAAAAATATCATATTTTTAGGATTGATGCGTTAAATATGGCATACTATTTAAAATAGAAATAAAATTAAAATTAGGTACTATTCTATGAAACACTCAGCATTCCCCGCAGTAAGTACTATTACACTATTATACGAGCAAAGCATACAGAGTGTTTCAAACAAAATGGTGTGTTCAAGCAATTATTGCTCATTTTCCCTTGGAAAAATTAAAGACCAATTAATAAAATAAAATAAAAATCATATCAATTCATTCTGCTTGAGAGTAAACTTTCATTTTTATGTTTGTTTTGTAAAAAACTACTAACAAAACAAGATTGCATAGAAACAATGAACTGCCCACTTGAAATAATTTTAAGATAAATATTTTAGACCTGTAAAATTGCGATAGGTGACTGGATGAAATATTAAATTTGATAATATCGGCATGAATCCTGAAAATATGCGATTTCCATGAAAACCTGAAGAATTAGGTATCTGATACCGTTATAGCATTCAATAGAATAGTAAATTTTTCATCTGTTCCCGTCATAAAATGCAGGGTGTTCCATTTAAATTAAGCAAGTTATTACCGTTCAAAACGTGCCATTTTTCAACATAATTTTGGGACATCTTGTATAACGGAGTCGATTAGTAGCCACAAGGTAACATTTTTGTTCGAAATGCGAAATGGGTGTTGGGAATTTAAACTAAAAAAAAAAGATCTTTATTTTCACAAAACTCCGAATATCTCAGAAACCGTAAGCTTTAAGCATGATAAACCTTAATAAAACTGATATTTACTTCGATCGCCGACTCTAATAACAATAATATGCAGTGTATTAGGGATGCAGGGTATTCCATTTAAAAAATGCAACTTTGGGTTGAATCTAGTAATTGGAACACCCAGTACGTTAGAAAATAATTTAAATGTACCCCCGGCGGTTCTTCGTTTATTCATAAAATAATATTTTGTAAAAATTATAAAAGTAAAAAGTGTGTTAAATTAATTATGATTTAAACAGGAAGTGTTTCAGCAGCAGATCAAAACCAAATCAACTCTATTGATTGGCAATCTTGTACGCAATGAAATATTTGATATTTCTATAAAGCTAATTTGAGTTAACACCAGAACTACCAACCGGTCAATATAACCGATTTCAAAAATTCTTCACAAGACTTTTATGTAAAACCCTTCTCAATATTTTTTGAATATGTCATGACTTTTTCTAAATATATGTCATTAACACCATATATTTCTTCTTTTCCCCTCCCCCATATTTCTTCAGTTACGTATGCGACATACGTAAATATAGCAACCGGTCATTTTGATCGTTAAATAAATTTTCAAAAGACACGTCTACTTTCAGTATTATAAGATTATAGAAAATTTTAGGGGATTTACCAAAATTTTGAGAATTCACCAAAATTAGTATATTCTGCATATATTTTGGTTTGACGAGATATATATAGTTTTTAAACGAAATACGGGATATGCGTAATCGGCCAAATGGCTATAAAGTACAGCACAAAATCAGGGTCTCGAAAGCCTCTTCAGGTATTCTTCAATATCCTAGACATAGCAGCATGCATTTCATGGATATTATATGGAGAATATACAGGAGAAATTTTTTTTATAAAAAGCTTTTTGTCTCAATTGGCAACAGAACCTTCTGCACAAAATAGGAATCCATTTGAGCTACAAAACTGTACTGATTTATAGAACGGCCCTGAAAGACCACAAACACAAAAAACTTGCCAGAAAGGTTTATGTAATGAAAATAAAATGAAGAATATCTGTGGTGGTTGTACAAGATATGTATGTGGTAAATGTATATTCAAAACAATATCATTTTGTACGTATTGCGTCGAGAAAAATAAAATCTGAATATTGACAAAAAAATATTCTTAATAACTTGTTACTTTTTTATAATTTAATTTCTTATATTTTTACTAAAATATTGCAAGAAAAACAATCTGTGTTTACAATAAATGTAAGAAATAAATATTATTTTTTGTAAACGATTCTATTTTTTACAATTTTACAATAAATTTATTGAATTATATTTAATACTTTGCAAGCACAAGTCATTCGGTGATTTTGACCGGTTGGTGAAAATAGGTCATATTGACCGGATGGTATTTCGAGTCTAAATTAGCACAATTGCAACAAACCAGTTTTCTGAACGAATCAATATGAAATTTTAATCATGTTTCATAACTTGGTTCTGACAAATGATCAATTTATTCAATTAAGGAAATTACAAATTTTTATTATCAAAAAAGCAAACGCATCTAACCCCATAATGACATGAAACCTTTTGTTCAGAAAACACAAAGAATCAGTTGTTGCAATGTATTACCACACATACTAACACAATTTTATCTCTCCTTTTCCTTTTTCCTCTATATTGCGTTTATTTATTTCTAATTTTACATCTGAACACTTCACTATCTTTTTATTATTATATATTTTTTGCTTTGTTACTTTGGTTTTCCATTCTACCTTTCCAACCGTTTCTTTCTGATAATTTTTTTCACTTCACTACGCTCAAATCTAATTGCAAACAATTATCACTGAAAACACCGAAAACCTTTAGAAGTTAAAAAGCTCCCATTCCTCGCTTGAAGAGTCTCCTTCCACTCTTCGCCTTCCACTCTGGGACAAAGCTTCTGCGGAATTTTACTTTGCCAGGTCTAGAGAATTATTATCAAAACCCTTTCCATCAATCCACAGAATTCCACACAGCTCTTGCAGAAGTTTAACGTCTAATAAAGAGGAAGGTACAGAAAGTGCTATTTTGAAAGGAAGTCATAATATGGCACCGTTTGTTGGAAACCGGTTCCAAAATTCAAGTTTTGATGAGAACTATGATAGAACTGTTGATTATGGTGTTAGGAATATTCCAAGAAAGAGAGACTTGACTAAATCGGAAGGTGTTACCAGAAAGAGTTACGGCTTTGCAAGTCCATTTACCAGAGAAGCTCGAGAGTCTCAAAGTTTTCGCGAATCTCATTCAAATCGACAATCTTTTCACGTGAACTCATCCCAATATTTTGAGTCGTCTTATGTTTATTACAAAAGAGACTCAATTGAAGATCCACTAATAGGTAGACCTAAAGAGAAGCATATTTATGAGCGTCCTAGAATCCTTTCCTTCAGTGATGTTCATGAAAATATTCCTAGAAAGAATAGCAGAAGTATAAGGGAACGTAACAGGCGCCGTCAGTCATACAATCCGCAAGTGTATGAATCTAGCTCAAGTGATAGTGACTGCATTTCGGTGGGATCTGTGGATTTTGACTGGCGGCGACGTCGAAGATTGTCGAAATTCTCATGTTCCAATACGAGCATCCGATCGGAAATGATAAATAAGTCCACAAACCCATTTTTAAGACCTCAGTTTAGTCTCAAGCTATTTGGTAGATCTCCTCCTCCCTCAAGCAGTATTTTAAGTGGACTTAGTCCCACATCAGTATCGCGATGCAAGAAATTGGCAAACAGTAGCTCCAGCGATTCCATTTTATAATTTCTGAAATAATTCAGTATCTTTTTTGGTTAATTTTTTTTTACTTTACTTGATATTGTTTCTAAAACTATTGGAACTTATTGCCATACCATTGGATATAGTTTTTATTCCACACACTTTTTTTAAAGTGTTGTACGTGAATGGTAATGATCTTTGTATTTTGGTGTTTAGGATTTTATATTTCTATAGTGAGTAATGTTTCAATTTTACACATGTATTCAAAGTTTAATGTAACTATGTATTGTATGTCCTTTATAGACATATTGATATGAAACAGTGTTAATCCATCCTTAATCAAATATACATACACAAAATTAGCTAAGCGATTAATGGATTTTTATATGTAATCCAATTTACGAGAATTATTGACACCGCTAATTTTATGTGTTTACCATCTCTTTTCATTTTGCTTTATTTCTTTTCGTTTCCCTTTTTTGGTTTATTTTACGTTCGTTTTTCCCTCTCCAGTCTACGTTCACAGAGGAGAAACAGATGGCCTACCAGGGATTGGTCGAGAGTCCCACTCCCGAAGTTAGTCAGGTAAGTTTCTCTTGATAACATGCAATATTATATATTTTATTGTAAGAGTATTGAATATACAGGGTGATTCACAACGATATCGACACAGAGCAGGGGTGTGTAGAGGACCATAAGCCAACTGGTGGCGTACAGGATGGTTTTTACAAGGTTGCGTACAGAAACTCTACATGGACTTATGTTTGTGCAAAAAACTCGAAAAAAACTGCAAGAGATAAAAAAAAATCTTAAATTGAACAATAAATTCAAAAATTTGTTCGGTCGGAGTCAGTGGAGCACCACAAAAACGTTCGGAGGATAAAAATGGAGTATGCTTCTAGAAAAAAACCGCCCTGTACGCAACCAGTTGGCTTACCTACGGGTAAAGGGTCTGAACAGTAGCCTACGTTCAAAATTTGTACAAAATATCCTGTATCTCGTTCACCATGGGCCTGAGAAAAAAAACTTAAATGGCACCTTGACTTGTTTTGAGGTCCTCTACACACTCCTGCTCTGTGTCTATAAGCTTGTAAATCACCCTGTATTTTTCATGTCCATAAACCGAATTTTTATTGCTAAAAATGCTTTCTAATTTAAACTAGTTTTTTTAATTACTTGATTGTTTAGCTAATGGTAACAAATCCATTAAGAATGCTGCGGTCTGGTCAGCCAGTCATAGGCAGTAGGACAAGATCGACAAGTGTAGCTAGTAGTACTCTGCCAACTAGACTAGGCGGATCCCTTAGGAGTTCACTCTCAGAGAGTTCTCAGGACAAAACAGGTAATATTCATTAATCAAAAGAGGTCCGTCGAGGAGTGGAATTTATTCCTGTTTCCAGGAGATTCTATTTTACGACGGCCTAAAAACCGGAAAAACCCACTAGTTTTAATATTCATTAATATTTCAAATATAATTTGGCTGTCTAGTTGATCAATTGCGAAGATTTACAGCAAGATAATTGAAGTGTTAGGAGAAAATTTAATTTCAAAATCATTCTAGGATTTCCAACATTACCGAGATCTACAGCAGCGAGTACAATGCCCAGCAATTCAGCAACTCGACCCAGGGTGCAAAGCGAATCATCAAAAGATGAAAATCCGATTCCTTTGCCGCCACGAGATAGAAATAAAACACTTTTAACGTCTAAACCCAGGCATACTAGAAAGCATCCGTTGATAATCCCTCCTTCGAGTTTACAACGAACTCTCGATAAGGTAACCTATTCGGACATTTAAAAGTTTGTTGATTTTCTTCCATCGATCTGAAAAAAACATATATATTTATAAAATTTTAATCAGTATGAATCACATAGTCTAATTTCCTAGGTCAATACAGTTTCTCCACCTAGTCACGGTGTAACAGATCCGTTTGCCAATCAGTCGAACGCGGAGCCCTTATATTCAAATAATATGGTTCAAATTGCTGAAAAGAATCCAGATTCGTTGCATTTCGAAGAAGAAATTGCATCCAATCTTAATGCATTAGACGAAATTCACTCCGATCATGATGTGGTTGATGGTGTGGATTTTAAAGGAGAAGATGACAAGGTAAGCATATGTCTATCAATTAGAGCACTGTTTGGTATTTGGATACAATATTGATTTATTATAAAATATATATGTATATTGATAAAATTTTCTTGAATCGTAATTTTTGAAAGAACCTTAAACAATCGAAATGGGTTCGTGCATTTGCAGTTCACTTTTATTTGGAGAAAACCATACCGACTTTGCCTGAACTCGAAAAAAATTAAATGCGGATTAGAACAATCATTTTATCTACCTACGACTGTTATATAATGACTATGATTTGGCACTCTTTCAAATGTCATAATGATGTTTATTACCGCTCTAGTGCTTTTTCAAATTATACTAGTGCGGTAATAAATCTGTCGATCATTGTCAAAGTTGTGTCTTAAAATTGCACATTTTAAAATGAGTTCAAGCGATGATCTGCAATCTGATATTGAGAACGAAGCTTTTTATGTTGTTTCGGATCTTGTGCCAGATAAATCACGGAAGAAATAAAAACCAAGAAGCTTTTAATCGGTACCAGGAATGCTGCAGTGAACGAAAGATCCAAACACTTTGCTTTTGCTTAATTTGTTGCTGTCTTTGCTCCACTGCACCATTTCTGGTATCGATCAAAAGATTCTTGGTATTTCTTCCGTGATTTCCCAGGCTCAAGATCCGAAACAACATTAAAAGCTTCGTTTTCAATATCAGATGGCAGACCATCGCTTGAACTCATTATAAAATGTGTACCTTTATACACAACTTTGACAATTATTCCGATGCTAAATTTTCATTGGCGTTGTTCTGTATTCAGTTTTATAACTTATTATTTATACTCAAATAATCGTTATAGTTGTAGATAAAACATTGTACGTAACATGTAGGATATTATATTACTCGCACACACTGTGCACTTACGCACCTAAGTGATTACACGACTCGAACCACGGCGGTTAATAATATTCATGTCCTACTGGTTACGTAAATAACTATTATTTGATTCACTGTTGCCCTATAATGAAGTAAAATGTGCGATTTACGTTGTAAAATACACGTTTACCTTACATATAGGTCTACCTAAACTTCTATCTCTACATAAAGGTCTACCTCAAAAACTGATGAATATTTTAACACTATAAATTATAGTTTTTATACAACATGTTTTAATAGTGAATTGGTGTTTATAGTTTGTGTAAATTTTAAATCTGATAATGGCGCTGTTGTCTCGCCGAAACGTAATGAGATAAACGATGCTCAAAATTTTTACTTCACACTTTGACTGAGACTGAGGAAAGATAAGAAAATCATAACAAATACTCGCAGTCAGGAAAATAAATGAGAATTATCGACAAATTAAACGGGCTAGTCGAGTTGGTTTAAATCTATCGATTGCCGTTCTCTACTGGGGAATGGAATATAAAAACGATTTAAATCTACTCAAACTCACTAAGTTTCAAATAATGTATTATTCATAGGTGCAGATGCATCACGTAAGTTGCGAAGATCTACTGAAATTTGCCAATGCAAAGCCCAGTTCCAGAACTAGAGGTAATGATTCAGACGAAGTTCGAATTATGTCCAAAGTCCTAGGAAAAGATGTAAGTGTTTTGTAGTTTTTCTAATTAAAGAGAGACTCTGTATTCAAATGTTCAGAGAACCTCAAGGCAAAATATGCATGCGTAATGTGATATAATATAAGTGTACTGTCTATTTTCTTTCAAATGTTCTATTATTTTAGAAGAAGAACTAGAAACATATCATCTGATTCAGGTGATTTTGTTATTGTCACATTTTTATATATGTACAGGGTGTTTCCTCATAAGTTGACACCCCCTAGATCGTGTATTTAGAAAATTGTGCAAGTCACCAACACAAATATTTTTTTAAACTTCAAACATTTTTTTTAAATTTGAATTTAAAACAAAACTACAAATGTATAAAACACGGAAATGTCAAAATTTGACATAAAGTATTTTTAATGAAGCACTCTATATATTTTGCCTATATTTGTATTAGCCGTTTTTCCTATATTACGATTTAAAAATTATAAATAGCAACAAATCAAAGTAGGTAGCCTCGAAATTCGACAAGGCGCTCCCTCCATCCCATGACGCTCGCCTGGTAGCACTTTTTTTAAATGATAATGTTGATATCTGGATTGGACGAGCGGGTCCTATAAACGGGCCTCCAAATAGCCCCAACCTAACGCCTCTTGATTCTTTTCTCTGGGGTTATTTAAAGAATATTGTGTATGGGAATCTAGTTAGACGCCTTAAAATAGTGGATGCAGTTCACGATATTAATATTAATCCTAACCAATATATTCAAAACGTTACAGATAAATGATGTTGTGGTTAATTAGTGACCGTGATAATAATCAGTAAAAGACGCCTATTTAGGTTTCTGGGTTTTTTCGGTCAATAGATGGTGGTAAATTTAAGTCATCCTCTATTTAAAGTGAAATTAAAAAAAAAATCAGTAAAATTAATCAACTTTTGTGTTGGTCACTTTCACATTTTTTTTTTTAATAAACGATCTAGGGGGGGGGGAGTATCAACTTATGAGGAAACACCCTGTACATATATACGTTGGAAGCATTGCCTAAACGAACTTAAATAATGTTTTATTCAATATTAATTACAAAGTTGTAGTATTTGAAAAAAATACTATTTAAATCGCTGTTAGCGTTGTTTAATTGAATCTGAACTTTATTGGTAATTATGTACATTTAAACGCCTGTTTTCTGTTTAGTTTTTGAAAATTCAGTCGAGACATCAAAATACCATATAAAATGTGTTGTAATTCTCATGGCAATGTGTGCAAACACACATTGTAATAAATGAAGTATATCATGTTCTCTTCTTCTATTGAATGTAGATTCCAACCGACAAATGTCTTCAAGCTCTTGACCAGTCAGATTGGGATGTTATGAAAGCTATTAAGATCGTTAAGCTACAAAATGTTGTGAATGTCGACCTGACTTCTTGCCTAAATGCTCTAGAGAACTCCATGTGGGACGTCACCAAAGCTGCCCACTATGTGTTGCAATTAGAAGGTGAAGTAGCGCAAGTGTGAATGCATCCATTTGTTGATGATTCAGTTAACTTTAAAGCTACATCAGATCTCATTATTTTTTGCGCAATACATCATAGAATTTATTTACGCTATATTGAAAATAGACGAAAATTTAATGAG
>NW_026018467.1:0-27122 GCF_020466585.1 Dendroctonus ponderosae | reverse complement strand
ACGCATTCGCATCTAAAAATCCCTAACACAAATCGTTTTGCAAAAATTAATTTGTTTACATTTTTAAATGTGAAAATAACAACCCGAAATGTAAATGGTTTGGCCACGATCACACACAACGTTTTAACGTGAAATCCTCCAATAATGCAATAAAAAATGCAATTATTCGGAAGGATCCCAGCCCCTGAAAATCCGTTTAGCAGAAAAGAATTTGTTTAAATTTGGAAAAAGCAGCCCGAAATCTAAATGGTTTTGCCAGGATCACTCGGACGGTTTAACGTGGCATCCTTCAATAATGCAATTATTGAAAATCCATAACACTTACTAAAACTTACCGAAAGTTGCTGTATCGTACGACCTGAAAACAAAGACAAAATTCTGTAGTATTACATAAACTTAGTTTAAAACCCAGTTATTTGATAAGAAATAAAAAAAATGAGTGAGCACTGAGGAGTTAAACTTTAATTGTTTCTCGAAAAACTAAATTCAGTTCAAGTTAAGGGTTTATAGAATAATAAGCCTTCTTACCTGCTTTCTAAAAACATTGTCTATCCATTAATCATCAACGAGCACATACTACACTTGAACACAAAGTGAATATCCAGACGAAGTTGAAAATAAATGTGGATTACACTCAGCAGCAACAGGTAAGTTGACCGACCGTATTTGCCTCCATGGCATTAAATTTTTTTGAATTTATCATGTTTATGAACAAATACCCGACGACCGATTTCGTCCACTGCCCATAATAAACTGAACTTAAATGTTCAGCTTTCCGAAAAAACTCAGGCGATTTTAAGGTGTTTATCAGATAAAAACCCACCGAGCTGCAGACTTGCATAATGATATAATCGTTTGCTTGCTGGCCCTTCGGATGACTAATAGCTTTGCTATGCTGTTCGATTTGCTTTCTCAGCCAAAAATAAACAAACATTGCGACTTTTGCTCAATTTTCATGAAACTTGAAAATCTTTTTTGCCTAGAGCCGTTGTGAGAGGCTGCACAATTGTTAGCAGATTCTCCAAAATCAAAGTAAAAAAAAAACAGTCACACACCATGCCATGATTTGCGAATGCTTCACTTTGACTGCACTTTAGGAGCGACGGAACTTGATTTTTACTCGAACTTTTAGATCAGACTTTTTCTCCATTCTTATGAAACTTTGAGTTCGTACAGCTTGATATCTTGGGCAAAACAGCCGAAAAGTCTAATAATTTATATCTTTGGACTACAGAAAATTCATTGAAGGTGTGTTCGCAGCAGCACACTCCTATTTTGCACAATAAACCGGTCTACTGTGGAAAAGCTGACAATTTAAATTTGAAAAACTAGTCAAAAAAATTAAAAATTGTAAATCCGAGAATTTCCTACTAAGAGTTCAAGAAGCTTTTAATTTAGAGCGTAACTCACATCAGAAAAAGACTAATAATTTGATATCTTTGCGCTAAAGAAGAGACTCACTTCTATATGTCAGTCCTTGGACCAAGGCATCAAAGCTGGATTTTATGAATGCAATGTATGCTGTCTTCTGAAGCAAAAAGACTAATTTTGCAAAAACAAAACTACAATAAACCAACAATGCTTCTATTTTGTCAACATAGTAAAAAATTACAATAAGTACAACATTAAGAGCACCAACAACAAGTCCATTCTAAAGTTTATAGAAATTTACAGTAATTGGATATTTATTTTTTTACAGTATTTTTATAGATAAAATAAATCTAAACACACTATTGTGTTAGAATTATCAATACGCGATGTAATTGTTTATCATAGAGTGTAAAGAGTAAAGATGATCACTGCTAATTGGTCTAACCTGACCCAATTATATATACATATAATTTGTAAAAGTATGTTATTATCATAGGAAAATACCCAGTAATAATATTCATTTAGTTATATTTCTAGGTATTTATGATAGAATGATGTAATTATATTCACGGTACATAAACCTAATCAGTTGCCAACGCATCAACACATCTACTTTAAACTTGGTTAATGCAAACAAAGTATGTTTCTTTTCCAAATACCCTGTTTTTTAATTATTGATATACTTTATTGCGCTTGTTCAGACATTTTCAAATAGATCACTTTTAGCATTATTTTAAATCAAGTATACTTCAGGTACATTCAGAAGCCGATTGCAGATACAAAAACAGTCAGGAACCCACAGCAAGCGATTTTATATTCCAATAAAAATAGCCTGCTTGTTGCCTTTAAGTGAACGAACTAATACGTATTGCGTCCAAACTTGCAACTCAATATGGAGGGACTCAATGAGTGTTTGCGTTTAGCAGATCAATCTGTTCCTCTACATTATTCCATGAAAGTGATATTTTGACATCTTTTAACTATATAATATCATAACGCACTAACCTACTTTACTATCAATAATTCGGGAAGATTTAATGTAGAACAAAAAGGAAGCACAATTTAAGTAACTTGTTATAATTTGAAATTCACTTTAAAATTTCATTATTAAGAAAACCTTGAAAAACCAAAAAGTGTATAACTGGGGCTACTAGAAAACGTGGGGTGAATTAGCTATCATCTTTCCTAGGCCAGTTTTAGCCTATATTCGAAATATTAATAAAAATGGGACTCAATTATTTTTAGCCAATTAAAAACAAGCAAGTATTAACTACTATTATAATTTCAGAATTATTGTCATAACGTAATCAGACAATACTCATCTTAATTTAAAAATTCAATAATAGATAATTCGAATTTCGAAAACCAGTAAAACGGGTATAATTTAAAATCAGTTTCTAGTTCATTTTCTGTATTAACCCTGTATTAGATTTTTGCATCTACTTTTCGCCAAATAGTAGTTTTGCTCTGGAGCTAGCATATTATAACGGATCTATCACAGCATTGAATAAAATTTGCAGATCCAAATGATTGCATAATTGCAACTTTTGATTCCTTCAGATTTTTCCTTTTATATATAGTGGATCAATAGAAAATGCTATAATACTTCTTAAATATTCTTAATATGGGGGTATTACTTGACTATCCTGTTACTTTAATGTTAACTGCAGAGTTGTCCACTAGTAACTAAATCTATTTGCTAGTCTGCTTTTTAAAGAAATGCCATGGACATCTTTCCATTCTTGTTCGCTATAGTAAATCGTCAAACCGCATTAAAGAATTAAATTGAAGGTTACCGTTGCGAGGAGGAGAAAAGAGTCATATTTGCCTATTCACCCCAACTTAAGTTACATTGCTTTTCAATGCAATAATACATATACTGAAATATTGAGAACGCCCCAGTAAACCAAAAATGAAAGTATGAGCGTTATTTTTCACATACTTTATCATTGCCACTTAAGTACCTACTCCTGACGTTATTCCTCCGCAGGATCAAAATTGGCTTTGCCATCAAAAGTACAACCGCTTCTTTGAACTATTTGCCTAGCTGCCCACATTCCGCATTTTATACTCACAGTCAAGTCTCGTCCTTGTATGTATTGAGATAAAAATCCTCCTAAATAAAAAAATAGAATGTTTTATTCAGTTGAAAACTAACGGAACTTCGTTATTTCTTTTCCTGGAATTTTGGTATTATACTAGGGCTCTCAGATTTTGTCTCGAGAAATCAAACGATAGAAAACAGCATTGGAAAAATGTCAACTAGTTTTTCTCTTACCCGCAAAAGCATCACCAGCACCATTCGTGTCAACTAGTTGATCGGCAGGTAACACCTTAACCGGAAACTCTTTGATTTTCCCATTGTGTGCCAGAATAACAGGATGAACGCCCTGCGTTAACACTACTACTCTGGATCGTTTTTCGTTCTGTTTAGGCATGTTGCACAATTTAATAGCGATTTCTTTGATGTCTTTTGTTCCAAAGTCTTGCTCCTGTGCGAATGTTTCCGCTTCCTAGACGAAGAAGAATAAACCGTTCAAGTAGTGCAAATTTTATTGCTTCGGCAGGTGCTTCAGCTGTGAAGTGTTAATAAATATGCAAAGTAGCATTTTTTAGGCGTTATATCGCACATGAATGAAATTAAATTTACGGTTTTTAAACATGGGGTTAGGCTACCCTCTTTTATATCATAAAGCCCATGAAATGATCTTTTTCCATTACGTCTATGCACTGAACAGCAACTTGTTCTAAATGCCATTTTATCTTCATTTTTTCATTTTGTTGAACCATTGAATTAATTCACAAAGTATGTTATATAAAAATTACTTCAAAGTCAATATAGAATCGGAATCTGGATTAAAAACTAACATAAACAAATACTTTAGCGCCAACAACAACTCTACTATACAACTTTTATATAACCGTTTTTTTTCAGTCGCTATTTGTGTACGATCCAAGAGGGGGTCTCGCTTCGCTGACTCACCCTGTATATTAAGTATTAAAAACAAGAGATGTTAATTTCTTTCCTTCAAAGACAGTAGCTGGACAACTGGTAATTAATATATGTATCATATATATATATCATATAATACAATTTGTTATCGTGAACTAAAAAGTTAAGATTTTCAATAAAATAATTTTTTTTGTCATTTTTTAGATCGATTAATTTCGCATCATCATGAAACACTCGGTGCACAACAAAACTACATACAAAAATAGTAAAAAAAGTACTTACAGTTTCATTTCCGAAGAGTACATCCACATAAGGTAGAACTTGCATAAGTGGTTCTTTATAAAACTGCGAAATAAAAGGAGCGCTCAAATTCATAGCCAAAGGTCTATCATTAGCCAGAGCGACATTTGCTACCTCCATAATCGAAGGTGGACTAACTGTCAAAAAGAAACCCTAAAATTAGACCAGGTTAATATAGAAAATATACATAGTAAATGTATCATAAATACAGGATTATTAAAAATTGAACATCTTTGTTATAAGAGTTTATTGGACTTTCACCCCCAGAACGAGAATTATTTCGGCTCTTGAATATCCAATTAATTATTTGTTACATGTTATTGTTGTAAATCCATAATTAAATAGATATACTTTAATACTAAAAAAACCAGAAATACTACAAAATATTTAAACATGAGTAGTGCCGTCGGTAATACAAATCAATTAACGTAATTAACCCGCATTAAAACGTTAAATCTAATGTTAGCATTAACAATTGAAAGGGAAGGAAAGAAAAACATTGAAAATAGTGACACAAACGCAACAAATTTGGTAGTTCTGGCAAATTCTATTGTTAAATGATAGCATCACATTTTTAACAGATAAATCAGCATTCGAATAATAGTAGCATGTATTTTCAGGTTCTTTTCGTCGAACATTCGAATATTCGTTGCAGATTTCTTGCATTGCTTCCCGTTTTTCATAAACCTGTTAGACTTTATATCACGCGCAAACTAATATGTTTGATGACATATAGAGATTTCTTAGAAGTTACTCATCAAATTTTTTTTTAGGGTTTTTTAATGACACACTCTCTGGAATAGTTTTGTGACAAATAGCAAAATAACTTGATGATGACGGACCCCTGTGATATTAATTCTAAAACATTCAAATTGATCAGCAGCTCGATTTGCATTCCATATTTGCTCTAACTATTTTAGGGGGTTTCAAATAGTTCTCTATGGAATCTTTCTACTTTCCCCAAGCATTTCATTTCAGAGAAGTGACAATTTTTAATCACCCTGTAAGTTGACTTACGTGTAAATACTTACCGAAATATAATAAAATCGAGCCGTGTTTACTAGCTTCTTATTGTCGGGTAACAGGATATGATCAATAGTGAAACAATTAGCTGCACCTAAGTTTGCACATAAGGATCTGTGGTGGCCAGTAACCAAAACCGCACACGTTCCTGTTGGTTCTGCTCCAGTATATTGGTACCTAAAATTTTTCTTTAACTCTTTACCTTTTGGTCTACCGCGATTTTATGTTTTATAAGTCGAGAATTTACCAAAACTTAAAGTGAAATAAAATAATTAAACCATCAGTAAACTTGAAATTCTCACTAAGACGATAATTACCTAGCATTTACTCCTTCTGATACAGCGCGTTGGTTTAATACTTTTGAATAGTTGTCTTCGCCCACGCAGCCAAAAAACGTTGTAACGCTAGGTTTTCCAATTAGCCATTGGCAAACCCTTAGCGCATTTTGAACGCTTCCTAAAATTAATAAGTTTTTGTCAAAAAAATCAGAAATAACGACAAACTCAACTATTTACATATTTACGTTGTGCCGCATTTACTATTCTTAACATGTGTGCATATTTATGTAAATTTTTTAAAGCAATTTATCAATTATAATTTGCCATATTGGTGGGAAAACTGAACTATTTTCATAATAATGTTTACGCTGAATGTTAAATCAATTCCGATCAATTTACAATAATAAATAGTATCAATGAGTAATTGGACTTAAGAACACATACGATTCTCAAATGCATCAGTTATTTACCGAGTTATATATTTTATATGCTGCAAAACTAGGTCAAGCCAAATTTTGCAAAATACTAATTTATGTTGAATATAAAAAACCAAATATAAATGTACTTAATATTTACATGCAAATTGAAAATTTACATTTATGACAGATTATAGTTACCTCCAGCAATATATTCAGTTTTATATTTTTCCACAAGCTCCGCATACAAATTTTTATGCTTTTCAGCATCAGCGAGAATTGCATCATTTGGTTTCAACTCGTATTTGATAAGAAACTCTTGTTCCACTATCGCGGAAATATCTAGCAAAGGGTTTCCCAAACCTAGCAAGGTATTTTTCCTGTAACAAATAAAATTTGTACAATACAAAGCAAGTTCTTCTCAAAAACCTATGGTTAGTAATCCATGGGAGTGGCAGCGGGTTGTTCTTTCTGTTTCTGTACGGTCTGTAAGGGTCAGTCAAGTTCTTTTATTTTTGTTGTAATTTTAAGTTTAGTCTGTTTTCTTGTAAGTTTATCGTATGCAATTTTAGCCATTTTAGATCGTTTTATCCAGTTTTTGAAATGTCTTGTTCGGTGCTCTCGGGGATGTTTGCTTGTGATTTGCAACCGCCCTGATGATAACGTAAGTGTCGCAAGCTCTTGGCGTTAATTGATAATTACATACACACTTCATTACAAAAAACGTGTTTGATTGAATTTCATCCAGTATGTATACATCAACTTCTTTCAAAAACTACCAGAACTTTTTGTTTGGTGGATGGATTGAACTAATTTTTTGATGATGACAAATGACAAAACACCTAAAACTTTTCTAACTTCTGGCTAAAGTGCAGACAATTTAATTTATTTTTTATACTTTTCAAATGTCCGTATTCGTACTCTATATTGAAAATGCTTCCGAAATTATCTAAAATCAAAATGCTGCCCATAGTTAATGGACAAGCAACAAATTTGCCCAAACAGAAAAATCGAGTTATTCATCGTATTATTCTGGATGAAGAAGCCCATGCCTTTCATTCATAAGCATTTCCATCTTAAGCATTGATAAAATGTTTACACCTGTAATTCACTTTCATTCTAGCCACCTTTCGAATTTTCCTCCACAGTTTAATTATAGGAAATCTTATCTTGCTAAGCAACTACTGATTGTACTACTTTACGTTTATCAATAGTTATTTGCAATTCGCTAAGTTATCTAAATATTTAACCGGTTTCTAGTAGGGATTTAATCTCAGGATTTTGCAGATTGTAACCAGTAGTGGCAATCTATTTTCAGAAATTGAACTAACTTTGAAAAACCTCGTTTCATTCTTTTTAATTAGATCTAATTAACAGCTTTACTTTTAATACTTTTATTTGAAATTTTACTATAGTTGTCACGGCTAGCCACGAGATATTAATGGTTAAAATTAATATTTCAACACACAACGTTGAAATGTATATTTTCGAAATACATATACATATACTTAGGTGACGATGAAAAGTTTAAATGTATTTGCAAATGTAATTTTGTAATGTAAATCTCAAATTTATTTCGATGCCTGTTATATGGTTGTTTGCATCCAGTGTTCAAATAAGTCAATCTTGTATTGTAAGGTAAATTTTTCGACATTTTAATGTTTCTTTGCTCTTCTCTCACACCTTTAAATTTTTGGACAATGATTAGGTACATGGTATATAATATTATTGCTTTAGTTTTTTTGTAGATTCATTGTTTAGAAGAATATTTTTTATTTCCGATGATGGGGGTGATATCAATTGAATTTACGGTGGATGATATTGTATAATATAGTTTTAGAGATTGATGTCCTGCAATGTTATTCTTATTACATCGAATTATGTTAAATAGTAAACTGAAAACTAATGATTTAGAAGAGGAGAATAATTGATAATGGACAGGAGTTCACCCTGCCAATACTTGACAAACACTCTTCTTGTTCAGTTAGGGTCCAGTGGAACAAAAAAAATAAAAAATACAAAACTTAGGAGGTTTTTAACGAACTTCTTCGACAGAAAATAGTTTGGGAAAAATCGTCTATTTTATTGTCGTGGCCTTTCCTCCTTCCATGTTCCGTCTGTGGGTCCAAAAAACTCACTGAATTTATATACCTCAAGAGAATGCTGATCTTATTGCAAAAGCTAGTAAAGTCGTTTTCTTTTCGCTATTTACAAGTCATCGTCAAGTATTTTATTAATGGGATTGTATCTTTCACTTTTAGTCTCTAAAACAGAAATATTGCTCCTGATCTGCCGTCTCATCTTGCCGGGAAGTTTCAATAAAAAACAAAAACTCGATGACGTGCAAACGCTGATGTATAATATAGGTACTCAGATGGCCTCATACAGAAGCTGACTGAACGTGAGGAAGAGTAAGCCCTCGAAAATGGGTTTTAATTAATGTTTGTCCAATTTATAATCATAAAAATTAAAAATACTTAAAGATAATGTTTTCTACAACTGCTTTTCAACTATTTATTGCAGAATCCCCTTGGTTTTTTCACAACAGATTTTAGCAAAAGACAAAATGTAAAAATATACTTTTATCTAATGAAAAAATACTGATATGATATTTGCCGTCAAGTCGTATTTTTTTCATTTTTTAAAATGTGAATATCTGGAAATATGGGCAAAGACTAACTACTTTAACTAAATTACTCTTGCAAATGAACTTTCTGAAATAAACGATTCAGTTAACAGATTAAGCTGTTTTTGTTTAGATCTTATCGCCGTTGATCAAACCACATATTTATAGCAAAAAGATCGAAAACAACCGAATTTTAAGTTGAATAGTAACTGTCCATTATGCACTAGAATTTACATAGGCTTTCTCGGTTGTTAAGTGAAATTCAATGTACGATTACTAAGGCGAGCCACGTGGCTTAAGATAAAAACAACTGATGCGTGTCTTAACTCAACTAAATCTTACTTAATGATATAATAATAAAAGGCTACTGGTTTACATTTACATGTGAGTTGTGCATGTTACCATGTAGTTCAAAGTGATTGTTGCAATTTGGGCTCTTGAGAACTCTCGATTTGAATATAATGCAAACCTTCAGTACCAGATGTTTAACAAAATGTGTCTCTTAAAAATTCAGTGCTTAAGCAATTAAAATGCTTCTCAAATACCCAGAATCAATTGGTCATTCTTATCGTCTGTTGATTTTTGATACGCAATGTAATGCATAAATAATCTGTTAATAAATAACTCAAATTGCCAGATGACTTTGCAATTAAACAATGATAACATTAACACACTATGATAGTAAATCAATTATCATAGTAATTAAAAATCAAATTATAACTATTACTCACTTGAGCGACTCGTTTTCCATTTTACTAAATTATGCGACTGAGTGAACACTAACACTTCAGGATTCACACAAACTATTCTCAGCTGCAAATAGATAATCTTTAAAAACAATCTACAAATCGGAGACCAAGTAAAAAATAATATTGTTTTGCATTTGAATTTTGAGGTTATGCAATGGGTCAGACACGCGATACGGTTCGAACATTCAGCCGGGTATACATTTACACAAAATACACAGTGATGCGGAAAGCTCTGACTTAGCGAGTGACTCAATAGGCATGATGACAGTATAAAGGAATCAAAGAATAAATGGTTTAGAGGCAAATATATGTTGAAAGTATTCTAAAAAGTGACCCATTATTAATATAAGTATTGAAATCAATAAGATTTTTAAGATAATAAAAGTAAAAATACAGCAGTCGGCCATCTTGCTTAAAACACCAATACGAGCGCGTCCAAGGTCGTGACGTCATCGTCCGTTGAAGTAACCAGCGTGCCTGTGCCGTGTCCCATCAATTGTTGTGACTGTAATTTATTGCGGAAATAGCACACGTGTACCTACATTATACAAGGGTATTTCAAAATTATTAAAAAAATTATGATGCCAAAATAAGTGGCGGCTATATGACGTCAGTTAGGAGATATATTTAAACTGTTCTCTGTTGCATACTGTATTATAGCCTTGCTAATGATAAGTTTTTCTTATTATACTGGGAATTTAAGGGGGTAGTATTCAAGAATTGCTAGAAAAATAGATAGAAAATTATTCTCGCAAAAAATTATCAGTGATTCGATATTCACTTGCAAATCAGATTTTTTTTACTATCAGTATGTGGCTGGCAAGTTGTTTTTCGATTTATTTTAAGGCCCATTTATTAACAATATTTTTAGTTTTTTCAAAATGTCAGAGTTTTTCAGTTTTAGCAAAGTTGCTGTTTCTTCTAATCACTCATTTTTATAATGTTTCACGTAAAAATACTGACAATCTAAGGATATTTTCAGTGAAAACTTTTCAAATAAATTTTATTATAACAATCGTCTCATCCGTCGTTTCGTAAAAAGTATTGAAATCCTTTTCCAGGTTCAAATTTAGGACAAAAATCAATTTTTTTTTGTTAAAACGAACAGAACAAAGACACAGAATATAATCGAAAGTTTATAATAAATTATTTAGAAAACTCATCACCCCCATCCCTCTGAAAACTTTAGAGTTGGTTGAAAAACTGTAATTTTTAGTTTTGATTGATTTTTTTCTTGGTTTACTTTATGCTCAAAAACGCTTTATTTTTTACACTTTCACACTGTGTTGTACACTTTTACTTGTTTCACTTAAAAACATTGACAATCTAGAAGTATTTTACGCGAAAAAATTACAAGATAAATTTATAGCTTTGAAGGAATTTTACAAAAACCTTTTTCAGCATCGGATTCGGGACAAAAACGAAAATAAGTTTACCCGTTTTTTCAAGAAAATTATTAAAGTTTTCTGAAGAACCGATAGCAAAACTAAAAGTGTTTAATTGAAAGCGCAAAAAGTCCATTATTTTCAGACGCTTTTCTTCTTTTCCGACAACCATGGGGTCTTTTCAGTCAAAAACAACACAATTAATTTGTTAGAAAATTGGCCTCATGCATCGCTTTGCAGGAAATTTTAGAAAACCTGAAAACCAAAACGAATTTGGGACCAAAACCAAAGAATTGTTTTTTACTTTTTTTCCACAGTTATTAATATTATCATAAAAAAACGACCAGAAAGTAAATGTTTACAAAAAATGATTTGCAAAATTTGTTACCATCCCTCTGAAGAATTTTGAAATTTATGTCAAATTTTAGGTCTTTCCAGTTTTAGCAAAGTTTTTCATAGGCAATCCTTTCTAAGCAAGAAACGCATTATTTTCCAAAGTTTGACTTAAAAACACTGATCATATTCAGGTATTTTCTGTGAAAAATTATCAAATACATTCTATTGAAACCCCCTTAACCGCTTTTTGAATATTTTCTTAAAAACCCTAATATTTTTTTCTGGGTATTTTCCCCAAGATATTTTTACGAACAGAACAAGCGAAAATGTATATTCAATTATTTGGAAAATTCGTCAACTGCGTCGCCGTGAATAATTTTGTTATTTTTAATTCCTGTCTCTTGACTTTTAGGTCAATATTTCTAAACAAAACTCTTTCTAAACTGTGGAAAACTGAGGGTCTTTGAATTAAAAAATGGATTTTAAAAGAATATTGGGCGTATTTATAGTTTGGTCTTCATTTTTTTCATTTGGTGTTTTTTTCGAATACCCGTTTTACTTTTGAATTTGGGACCAAATCCAAACAAAGTTCTCTTGTTTTTTTCTTCTCAGATAATTTAGTTTTCCAAAAAAACGATCAGAGAAAGCAAAGGCATATGATCAACTATTTGGAAAACTTCACCGCTCTGAAGAATTTTAGAGTTTCTTCAAAATTTCCGGTTTTTCTCGCTTTAGACCAAAAACCAGAAAAACCACATTTTTAAGCAATAGTTTCTACAAAAAAGGTAACTCAGTGAACTTTTAGTTGTTGGAGCAGTGCTGTGCAAATGGCTTGGTACTCAGTAACTCAGCTCCGTTGCTGGAAAAACGATACTCCGACTATTAAAATTCCGATCTAGGGTTTCGTACAGATTTAATAAATAAGTTATGACTCATTAACCGATGAGTTATGACTCATTAACTCAGGGAGCCACAAGAACTCAAAAGCGCAACTCAACACAGTGTTACCCAGGCCTACTTTAATCGCGTTAAGTTAGATAGAACTGTGTAATAATAATTAAATAATTTGCAATTGAAATATAGATATACAGTTCTCATTGCAGCGAACAATACACTAATTCCTCTAACTTTTAGTAATCATAGCTTTATATAAAAAATAAAACATCTGTTATGTTTTTGCATAAGTTATTTTTAAAATGTAATTTAAGTAAAAATATTAATTGATTTTTATACTAATCGATTTTGATAAGAGCAAACATTTCAAGTATCAATTTTTGTCCTTTCCATCCAGTTAATGTGTTACGGGCCGCTAAATGTTCCGGATTTAATTAATCGGATATGAAACCAAACCGTTGGCAAGCAATTGCCTACCTTTATCAGTAATTAATAAACTTCTTATACATATTTATTTAAAACTCGCTCAACTTTAATTTCCAATGGTGGCGATACCGGATTGGAGCTCTACCCTCTGGGTGCGTACTAATTACCGAACGACGGTGGGTAAACAACATATTTCTCAAGAAAACTAAATTTCCAACAAATTTTCTCTCCGCCTAGTTAAAAGTGCAGGTTACGCTGCAATTTATTTGTGTTATGAAGTAAATTTTCAGGAAATTTTCTACGCTCCCGGCAAATTCACTCTGACAAATCGTTAACTACGTTGCTCCATCAGAAATTAATTTGCAGCTGGTTCTACATTCATTAAGCTGTTAGTATAGCAATCCCGCTGTAAATCTGAAGTTTTCACATGATGCTCCATGCATGTTCCATTTTTAATCATTGCACGTACATTAACGTATTTTAAATATTGATACGGATAACCGAATAATTGGAACCTTACAGTTCCAATAATTAAGACTTTTTCAAATTTACAGGTGGCTAAAAAGTTGGTTCTTCATGCCGAAAGGAAAGTTCTGCCAACGAAAAAAGCTCCGGGGCACCGAAAGACTGCAACATTTAGGACGACAATTTTACGATACACTTATAAGTGTATCCCATTATTATAAGTGATAATATTATTGATAATATTGTTATAAGTGAAACCCACATTTTGTAAAAATGTGCAATACATATCTCTTGCAAGGAAAAAGACCATACTTATCTTTTTTTAAACCATACCAGAAATTTTCTTGAATACTTTTCGGTGAGCCATCTATACCATAAGTACTTTCAATTATAACTTAAACCTCAATTAGCGATCAGTTTAAACTTTACACACCATGCCTTCTTTGTCATAAACCACTCACAAAGATTAAAAATTTCCGGTGAATGTAGAATGCTAATTATGAATAATTGAAAGCTCACTAAAATGCACCGAATGTTTTGAAAATTTTATATTTTATATTTTAATTTCCATGTTTTATTCTACCTATCTCAATAATAGCTATTTGCGTATTTGATTCATTCAAATTATTCATTTGAGACTAATTAAAGCTGAAGCTGTTTTAAATACCTCAGCATTCGCGTACATACTTGAGTAGTTCGGGGCATTGAAGAAGAATTTTCTTTAATTATCACTAAATAAAATCAATAGGTCCTTATGAATAGCAGACCGCACAATTTCAATAAGGTAAAATACATTAAAAATTAATGAATGAGGTTTTATGGGAAATACCGCTTTGGTATCCTGTATTCTTTTATCTCTCAGTTTATTTGCATTAATGCGATTTTCAAATTCGAACGGTTTTTTATTGATAAACCTTATTTCACATTTTTTTTAAATCATCATTTCACAAAGGATCAATTTTAACAAAAAAGCTTTTAATCTGTTAATGATATACAGGGTGAGTTAAGATTAACTTAATAGACTTTGCTTTTTTGCTTTATGCGTAATTCAACGATCAACCAAAACTAAAAGGCAAATAAACAAATAGATCATTTCATTGATGGAACCACAAATCCGTCGATCTAATCAGTTGACAAAAAAATTAAAGAATAAAAATTATATTTTGAACATTTATATTTGTAATTTTTGCATTATTATCAATACAAAAATTACATTAAACGTGTCTCCCCATCCTTTGGAACGCGGCTTGCGGTTAAAAGTTGCTCGTTGATTGAGGTTCCACTTTATAATTACTTCAATTAAGAAAAAGCACTCTCGATGAAAATTCTCTGGCTTCGTTTGTTCTTTAAGCACATATTTGAATTCCATCATTACTTATGTAATTTTCTCCGATTCGGAAAATTTCATTTACTTTGTTTCAAGATTTTTAATCAGACGCTGACAATTAAAGCTGCAGTTGTTTGTTATTTTTTGGCACGAGTTCAATCATATTTGGCGTTAGGCTTGTATTTAATTGGGAAGAAAAATTTAATTTCCACGTTGCTTTTATTTCCAGTTGTTGTCCTGTTATTGCTTTTTATTTGCTATTCTTAATTGATTTGAAGTCAGTAAACGAGGGCTGTTAAGTGATTCGCTTTTGGCCGGCATTGTCAAATTTTGATCCCAATTTCGCCTTATGCAAGGCGCATATCTTCAATTACTCTCTAATTTCTGGATATTTAATACTTTGCATTAATAAAAATACTAATATAAAATTTATATGTGTTTTAATTGGCTCTTTACTTTTGTTTTGTTTGCAGCATGCTATGTTTCAGCAACCCCAAGATAAAAATAAACCGAAAAATAATTTTTGAGTTTGATCTATTGCTATCTCTCCAAGGGAGGTAAAATAATAACTAATAATAATAAAATAATTGATAACATGGGGTGTTTTATTTTGTATTAATAAAAACACTGGCAACGAATCCGTTTTAGATAATATATTTTGCATTAAAAAAAATACGAAACTCATCAAAGGTTAGAGCCTCACATATCTGATCATAAGTTTCTTAAAAATATATTTCCAGCTCTCAACAAACAGCAAATACATAAAAAACGCATAATTGCGGGAGACAAAAACTTATATTTGATATAACATTCAAACAGACAGACACTTTCATACCTATTTAAAATAAAAAAATCGTTTTCTAAATGTTGACCTAAATTTATTAAATAGTAAGGAAGAACATTTTCGACACTCGGTTGCTTTCAATAAAATTCACTGAAATTCACATAAAACAAAGCTGAAATAAAGTAGATCATATTCAGGCCAGAATGCCAAAATTTGTTAAAATAGTTATGTTGGTTTATATATTTTTATCTAGAGCCATTGTTCCAACCCCTCAGTTCGAAGACCACAAAAATATTCCTCCTGTACGCTTCGTGAGATTACGAAAACAGAAAAAACTTTTGCCGATGGAATAATTAAAATTTATTATACAAAACGTCTTCATGTAGTGACATTTCCAAGCAGTTTTTGTTAAGTTCTAAAAAGGACGGAAATGAACAGGAGATTAATTTTTAATATGCAATAGTTCGTTTTAACTTCTGTATGCAAAAACGACGCGTCCAGTTGAACCACAAATGGATTTAGTTTGGAAGCAACACGAGCCCGTCTTAAGCTAATTGGTAAGCATTAAATAAGGAAGAAAATCTTGGCCAAAAAGATTGGCAATATATTACCCATAGTTTAAAGTCCGATTGCTCAAAATTGACTAAATACGAACAATAGAAACGATCAGAGAATGTGAAAATGTATAGGTAGATTGTGATGCTGAAACCTCACCGTGTCTACTTCGAGTAATAAAAAAGTAATTATGGAAGTAAACAGACTTAACAAGAATAGCTTAATAATAAACTTAACATAAATATAAAATCACTCGCAGAAGCAAAGAAAAAACTGGAAATTATAATTATCTGCTTACGCACATCGGGAAACGAAAGGAAAACAGAATATGAACCGAGTGGTTTATATCAGAGAATTTATGCTCCAGACAAAAGTTATTAATTAAGCTTCAACAATGAAGTCATCCACACACAAAACACAAGGCGCAATTGATGTTAGTAAATCGAAGAGAGGAAAGAAATATTTTCTAAGTGTCTAAGGAACCAAAAGCTTAGTTGTAGTGCAGCTAATTAAAAAGTTCCAACTTAGTTCATTGGTTCATTGAGCATTTTATTTAGCAATCTTGACCAAGAATTCACCCAAATTTAATTCGACAATGTATCCAGAAAAAAGATACAACTAGCAAACAGATCATCACGGCTATAAAATAAATCAAAGTTAAGAGCACTAATGTATTATAGTGAACAACGTTATATTTGAGTAAACGTATTTCGGAAGAGGCAAGAGAGAACTGGGCAAAGGATAAATAACACAAAAAATAAATATGAATAGTGCAAAAAATATCGACTGAATATTTAAAAAGTATGCTACGCCGATGTAATCCTGGGAGACAACGAAGACGATTAATTAACACTATTAATTCCACACAAATGTTAAAAAACTTTATATGGAAATTGCAGTCGAAAAAATCGAATAACTGGTCATATCTAAAAAACCTACTTGTTGTAAACCATCCTTTAAAAGTAAACCAATCTACCAGAGGTTCACTTTTGAAAAATAGGTCTAGTCCACATGCAATTTAAGGTTGCTGCTATAACTTAAAGACGGATTTCAATATTTTTCTCTACTATACCCAAAATAAGTAGAATTTTAATAAGTATTCTGGGCTTTCCGAAATTCCATTGTGCCCACTGTTTGCCCATCTAATTTCTATAAATTCTATTCGGTGAGGCCAAGCTGAAAATCCTATAAGATTTATGAAGGTACACCGAAAGACGACTGTCCAGAATTTCAATCACTCATCTATTAATTATTGCTCAGATCGTTTGATCCGTTGGAATAATTTGAGGAAAGACCAATGCGGAGCATTTTACCAATAATAAACAAGTTTTTCAAATTAAGTATTGTAAAAATGTCCAATATAATGATGAATGAATAATAGGATTTTCAAAGATTTTCAAATAACTTAGAAGCGATAAGTTTTAAGGTTAGACACCTCACATAAACTCGCTATAAAATTAGACGATAAAACAGAAAAATGGCAATAAGCAATAATAATTGTATAATGAAATAAGCAAGTTATTGAGGTTTAAAATAATGCATTTTTGGCGACTCATTGGGCGGTTTGCGAAAAACATTTTATACATTATAATTTGGCAGCACGTAGATTATTAGGTCATGTTGGAACTCTAGACGAACTACATATTTGAAATTTTGCATCGGATACATTATTTTTTGCTAAATTATTTGAAAACTGCAAATTTTTCACGTAAAACTGACATTCAAATATACTTACATTAAAATTTGGGGGGTTCAATTTAAAAACCTTTATGACTTCACCTTTATGACGCGCTCGACATCTTAAGAAATTTTGTTAAATTGCGCACATCTTAAACATTAAAACGGTTTCTAGCAAACAGTTGCTATTAAATATCATATTTACTGATTTATCGCATTTTCGATAATTATCGAAGCGTAATAATTAGTAAATGAAAATAACTTAACCCAAGTATAATAATGCCTCGATTATTAACTATTTTAGAAATGTTTAACTTGCATATATATGCTTGTTGCATTTCGCCACTAAATAATGCTCTGATGAATTAAGAATTGGATGAATGATAGGGATAGGGAAGTTTAGAGTAAACAAATGCATTTCGTTAATAATGTATGTACATAATCTATAGGGTTGGAACCCTAGGGAAGTGTCTGAAATTCAAATTTCGCTTTTTGGATCAAAACTACTCAAATTTACTTATTCTTGTTGTTATGACTGATTCGATTTTTCAATTTTCTATCCAAATATGCTAGAACGAATTTTGTGGCTCAAGTGGGGCTTGAGAAATTTTGGAAAAAGCTGCTTCATATTTGAGTAGATTTTGCATCTCAAAAAGAAACGCAAATCTAAATCTGCTTGAATTCAAGACCTTTTTGATAAAACTACCAACACTTCCTTATAGATGGTTCACTTTCTAAAAAGGCCATTTAGTTCTCCCTGGAATGATTCTTCTCCCTAAAAATTAGCGTTCTTGTTCACTTTGCTTCCGAGAAATGAGCAAAAACGAGACGGAAAACATGAAATTTTGGCATAATCTTGCACCTAAATGTCTCATATTCAAATTTCGCTTTCTGGGTCAAAACTACTTGAATTTCCTCACTCATGTTGTTATGACTGAATCGATTTGTCAATTCTCTATCCAACGATGCCAAAACGAATTTTGTGGCTCAAATGGGGCTTGAGAAACTTTGAAAAAAGCAGCTTCATGTTTGAGTCGATTTTGCAACTCTCAAAAACGCAAATCTAAAACTGCCTGAATTCACGACTTTTTTGAGAAAACCACCAACACTTCCTTATAGATGGTTCACGTTCTAAGAAGGCCATTTAGTTCTCCATGGAATGATGTAAAAATGAGCGTTCTTGTTGATTTTGCTTCCGAGAAATGAGCAAAAACGAGACGGAAAACATGAAATTTTGGCATAATCTTGCACATAAATGTCTGATATTCAAATTTGGCTTTCTGGGTCAAAACTACTTAAATTTCCTCACTCATGTTGTTATGACTGAATCGATTTGTCAATACTCTATCCAACGATGCCAAAACGAATTATGTGGCTCAAATGGGTCTTGAGAAACTTTGAAAAAAGCAGCGTCATGTTTGAGTCGATTTTACAACGAAAGAAAAAATACGTAAATCTAAAACTTCTTGAAATGAAGACTTTTTGAGAAAACTACCAACACTTCCTTATAGATGGTCCACTTTCTAAAAAGGCCATTTAGTTCTCCCTGGAATGAGGTAAAAAGGAGGGTTCTTGCTCATTTTGCTTCTGAGAATTGCGCAAAAACTGCACGGAAAACATCGAGTTTTGGCATAATATTGCACCTAAGCAAGAAAACGTTGTTGGTAAATAATGTTGTAAATTATGCAGTTTCATCATCAGGGTTAGAATTTACATTTTCAAGCCGTTCTTAGGTGTTAGAATTATTGGTTTGACTTTGCATTTGAAATCAAATCTATTCCTAGGTTTCAGTCATTTATTGTCTCTATTTATTAATCATAAAGCAGCAACAACGCTACATATGTAAGTAAAAATAATTAAGTATCTGAACGAAGAATTCTGATGGTGGAAAAATACACCGAAACGTATTTTGATTAATAAATAGAGACAATAAATGACTGAAACCCAGGAATAGATTTGATTTGGAATTGACACACAGTCAGGAAAGTATATACAAATTTGTATTTGAACTTTGTTCAAAATGTTAAAACTTCTTGAATTTAGATTCATTCTAAAACACTTCGAGTTTCTCGAAAACCATATGAAACAATTTTTGCAACAGGTTTTCCTATTCTGTTGGCTTGAAATCGACATCAAATTTAACTCACCTAAGCAATCAAAACACGACCAAGAAACGTGTTTTGATGACCCTGATCAATACATTTCGTGATATCGCATCTGATATTCCTCTGGACTGCCACTGAGTTTTCCAGCGGATGGACGTCCTCGTCGATTATGAAATTCCTTAAGGTTATACAGGTTGTTAGATTGAAGTCAAGTGGCCGGGATTTGTATTGAGTGGACATTCGGTTCAGAATTGGACTAAAGTTTCTGGAATTTCGTAGGACCGTTTAAGTTTGCAAGTTGCAGAATTAACCTGGCAGCCGAATGCCATTTGTCTTGGTTTGACTCGACCTGCCTTAGCCATTATTCTTGGGTTTTGTGGTCAGATCGTAAACAATGCCGCCAACTTTAAACACGTATCAAGGGGTATTAGTTACCTGTAATTGTTAGTCCGCCCGATATATTGACGACGGGCTATTTAATTACATCATGCTTCATTAAGAGTTGCACGAAGTTGGATTAGATGGCTTGTGGCGATTCAGCAGCCGAATGGCCGGAAATCCGTACCCGATAGATAAGTAATACTTCTGTTAAAACTTACCGGCAATAATAACTTGACTGAGGAGTAAACAGCTTTTACTTCTCCATCAATTTCGTAGACTATAGGATTTATCCCTTATATTCACTATGAACGAGGAAATGGAGCGTCAGTCTCAATAATACAATTAATTTTAGAACAAAACTGACCATACATCTCTGGTAATTTTTTTTTCGATGCTGGACCAAGCATTGTTTATGCGATGATATACAAAATGATTCAAAATTGGTGCCATTTTATTTAATGGGTTACTTGGAGAGTATAACGAGAGTAAAAAAGTTTTTTTTAAATTATTTATTTTTTGAAATTTGCTTAATTCATTTATTTCTCAAACTTGTCTCATAAATGCAAGATGTAGATGTGTTTTCATCGTGTGATTAATTAACAACGGAAACATCTAGAAATACAGTAAAGTCCGCTTATAATGAACTTTCGGTTAAAACGAACTTTTCTCCTTTAATTGAAACGTCATCCATAAAAGCCAATGTATTTTTTTACTGGTTATAACGATCCCGTTTATAACGAATTTCCGGATATAACGATCACTTTTTGGGTTAGTTAAATATTCACTTTCCGTTTATAACGAAATTCCACGCTCAGCAACAGCTCAACAAACTCAGATGAAGATGTGCACAATTTTGTCGAAGAACAAGTTAAAACCAAACTGAGTGATTTCAAGTTCTTCGAATATGTGAGCATTGATAATGGCATTCTTACAAGAGAAATGTTGACCGATGAGCGAATTATAGACTCCGTAACCTCATCTACAGCTTTAAGCGATAATGAGGAAGATGACTATTTAGGTGAAACTGATTCTACTATAGACACTAATGCTGTTCCAACCATTTCTGAAATGACAAAAAAGTGTCCGATACTAGAAATTTTCTACAATCACGCCAAGTTCCTAATCAAATCTGGGAGTCATTTTGTGATCTTGAAAACTACATAAATAACATCTATTTTTGCAGTAGAAATGTACAAACAAAAATTGCAGACTTTATGAAGTAGATTTCAAATTGTGTCCTGTTGATCTTTTTGTGTTCTTTTTAGTTATACCTACTAACTTCTACTGCTCTATGTAAAAATAATGAACTAAAATACACCACGTGTTTTTCTATTATTATTCGCTTATAGCGAACTCCGGATATAACGAACCAGTTTTAGTTCATTTTTCAAGTTTGTTATATCCAGACTCAACTGTACTGTAAATCGGAGTTTTACCCTTATTGTGAAAGCATCTGGGCAAGGAACTTAAAATTTGGTAACGTAATTTTTTTAAAATGCAGGAAATAAGATGCAGGTTGTAATTTCTCGCTGTTTATAGTGGGCGTTACTTACGACCGATTTTGTCGACATTTAATTTAACAACTTTTCACTCTGTACGGTACCTGTAACGTTAAATTTAGTTGAAAGCGTAATATATTTATACATGCATTAACAATTCCTGTTTCATATCGATATTTTAGTCCATTTTCGTTGGAAATTTTAAGTTCCCAAATTAATTCATGCAATATAAAAAAAACAATTAATATTAAGGTTTTTATCTCCCTAGGTTTTAAAAAATATCGATTTTCCGATAAGAATTATATTTGTGATTATATTTCTTATTGTTTTCTTCAAATCTTAAATTGTATAACTAAAATACCACCTTCCATCACGGGTCACTTCCATCCACATTGGTGAAATTTTCAACATTATATATTAGTGTGCTTTTCATTGCACGCAAATGAATTCTTTTTGGAAAATAAAAGTTGGCGAGGAAAGTGAAGTTGTCCAACCCAAGTTGCTGAATGCTGAACTAATGCCTGCTATTCCATCGACTTCGCAAAAATGAAAGCAAAACTTTACGCTCAAAATCGCGGCTTGAACATATTTATCATATTCATTCCACACTTTATCACATATGTGCATATTTTTGTTAGTTAATTTATAAATCATTTAGTTCAAATTATAATATAGGTATAAAATTATTTTCGTTTTATTGAGGTTGCAGCGTCGCTGACTTTTCAGGTGGTTCAAAAATGAAACGTGTACAAGACTATAATGCAGACTTTAAACTCACAGTTAAGACGTCTCATTAAGCGTTTATAAGAAAACCGTTTTAACTAGCGTGCCATTCTAATTCCTATAAAAATGATCATTAACCCTTAATCTTTCGGGGTACATCTTTACTTTTATGCTTTTTAATTTGTATGTAAATTTTTTTTATTAAGCGAGAGGTGGTAAATATAAAAGTAACCCGCGAAATAAAGGTGGCGGTAGTAATAGTGATCACATTGTTGAAAAGTGTAAAATGCTTTTTAATCAAGATGAATAACGTCAAGCGTTTATCAAATAATAATAAAAATAATTAAGTCATATTATAAAGTAAGCAATTTACTATTTACCTACTCTTGACTCTTCTTCTCGCTTCTGAAATCTTGATATCAAAGATTTAGTAATTCGTTATATAGTGCTACCAAATATTCAATAGGTTACGAAATAATTTCTCTTTAATTTTTTTAAAAATTAAATTTGTTTTGTTTCTTAGCGATGGTTGGTTTCATCATATGCTGATCAAATTATTTAGGTATCATGAAGCAACTTGAAGTGTGGGAATGTCGTTCCACTCTCTTAATTTTTTAATTCTTGATCTTTTAATTGGCGCTATCAAAAACGGAGTTTTTTGCAACAAAATTAAGGGTCACACTTACGGTATTAATGGCATCATAAGAAATTATTTATTGTTCAAATTTGCGCATTTACAAATTAAGTTTTAATATTTTATTTAATATGATCCATCCTTTGCGTTCACACCGTTTTATGTCATTATTACAACATTATTACTTTCCAACTGGAACAAGAAAAATAGTTAATACATCTAAAATTGCCGCTTCATTCTGTTGGGATGCGGACGGAACAACTTATAATACAGTTCCGATTAATAATGGAATCACTTAAAATAACGATGTAATCTTTTCGCTAGAGAGACTAACTAGTAACAAACGGTCAATAATCGAGATCAAATTTTGTCTGTGAAAAAATCCTGTATTTTTACAATGTTTCTCTTTCAATAGTTCTTGTCAGCATTGTATTATTATTTCTAATATTTATTTATTTAATTCATTTATTTATTTGCCGTATTAATTTCAAATAGTACAAACATGTAGATATCTATGAATAAATGAAATACGTTAAATTAAAATAATATGAATTAGGACTATAACAAAGCAGTTCAGAAAAAGTCAGTTAATTAACTTAGCTTAGTTATTGAATGAGCTCGTTGCATTCCTCCCTTTCTTGAGACGCAAATACTGTAGAATTAGAGGCATTTTGAAAATTAATATTTTTTGAAAAAATCGACCTCCACCCCTTATGAATTTGTCGGTCAAAAATCAGAATTTTACATGTGTGTTTTTTGAGTTCGATAGATAGTTTTTGACCTAAAAAGCTCTTTAGAATGCATTTATAAATGGTTTGGATTAATAATAAGAAAAATATCCTCGGTTAAAGAACGTGAACACTCAAAAACCGCTTAAAATGGGCTGAAAATGTCGATAATCTCGGATCTAAAGCTTCTATGAAGTTTTTCAATGAGTTCGATGCATTCCTCGCTTCAGTGAGCTGAAAACGATGTAAAATTTAAGACATTTTGAGAAAATTTTCATTTCTTCAAAAAATCGACCCACCCTTAGAAAAATTTCGACCAAAAATCAAAATTTCACATCTGTGTTTTTTGAGCTCAATCAATTCCTTTCGACGTAAGAAGGTCACAAATATGCATTTATAAAGTGTTTGGGTCAATAATGAGGAAGAAGTCATCGGTTAAAGATCGTGAACACTGAACAACCGCTTAAAATGGGCCGAAAATCACCATTATTTCGATTCTGCTACTTCTGGCGTGTTTTTCAAAAAGCTCGTTGCATTCCGCCATTTCTTGAGGTTAAAATAATGTAGAATGGGAGGAATTTTAAAGAAATCAATATTTTTTGAAAAAAATCGGCCTCCAACCGACCAATGAATTTTTCTGTCAAAAATCAAAATTTTACGTGCGTGTTTTTTGAGATCAATAGACAGATTTTGACCTAAAAAGCTCTTTAGAATGCATTTATAAATGGTTTGGTGTGTATAATAAGGAAAATATCGTCGGTTAAAGAACGTGAACACTAAAAAATCGCTTAAAGTGTGCTAAAACTGAATTAATTGTAGATAATTTAAGTAACGCTAAAATCGGCTGTTTATTTTTGCTTCTTGAGTAAACAAATGAACGGATCTTAATTCAACTTATCTCATAATGTAGGTAATTTTAAGACTTAAAAAAAAATTAACTTTTCTACAAAGGATCAACGGTTCTAAAGTTATGTGCAAAAAACGGGGTTTTGCACTTTCTTTAATTTCTTACACAATGTTCTACAGCCGGAAGTCGCGCTCAAACTATTGTCCCAATATTCTGACATCCTTCCGATAATCTCTTACGTTCATCTACCTATTTAGTGCCCTGAAAAAATCTAATCCGACTGGACTAATAGTAAGATGGGCATCGGTTTCAGCACTAGAGGCAGTAAGGTACATTTGATTAAAGAGTACATTCACCATTGTGTACAGTTTTTAACCAACGTACAATATTGTTTTCAACAATGATTTATTAAGAAAATGTATTATTAACTTTTCCTTCGCATTTAACTTTTTTCCTTCAAGTTTAACTGTATAGAGTCGCAAATTTAACGCATACCTAGCTTAAATATATCTCAAGTTAGTACTATGAATATAATAAATAAGCAATAAAAATATACATGTTGTACAGGGTCTTTAAAGATTGATTCTGTTTATACTGAGTCAAATATTCTTGCTTTCGCGCCTAAAGATATTGTTTATTGTTTCGCTTCGTTATAGAGTGCATATGTAGCAAAATTATCAGAAGTTTTCAACCCAAAGTTGTATTAACATTTTATTTAATTAAGAGAGAAAGATTAAATATATTTAGTAAGCAAAATGTGATCGGTCATCAAAGCAAGCAGGCCATTAAAGATCCAAATTATTCAGAAGACATTAAGCTATAACAACCGTATATATTTTTTTGCTGTCTGAGCTGCGCGATATTGAGATCTATTTTTTTCAAGAATAGAGAATGATTCAATAAAAAAATATTCAAATTGTGTTACCGAATAAGCGTTAAAGCGAATACGCGTTAAATTTACGGTGCAGTGTATTTTAATTATTTCTATAAGTTATTCTTCTTTTATCATTCCAATATATGGGATTTTCTCAAGATGTATAACTTTTCCAATTCTTGGCCAGTTAAAAAAACACTGCAATGTAAATCTCAAAAACGCTCTTCGCTGTTGAAATTGTTGAGTCGTGACGAATCATGGATTTGTTGTGCAGAAAATCTGTGTTGTCTACTTTATGTACTCTACGCTGCTAACTTTGTTCGTGACATCAAACAATTTTTTTCTTAGTTCACACACTGTCTGCCTGATGGGAAAAATAACATGTTTTTGGTTTTATCACAAACATGCACTCTCAGGACCGGTTTCTTGCTATTAACTCTCGTCCGCTGGGTTTATCGTGGCTGTGACACGCCAAATGTTGCAAAACCATCCAAAAAGTTGATCATTTTTTAAAGCATTTATGACTGAACAATCACTCAACAATCAATTTTCAAATGTATTTACCATTAAACGCACACGAAGTACATGGTATGCAGTGCCCTCTTTTTACCTTTGCATGGATTCATGGGAGCAAAATACATGGCGACTGCAAAAAATCCTCACTGAAGGTTTGCTTATTCCGTTTCGTTTGTTATTATTATTAAGTACAGGATTTTGGATGGAGATGGAGATTTGTCAGATTAGTAGCAAAAAATACTATAATGGCATCAAATTGAATAAAATAAATAGTCCTTCAAATGACTATGATAACTGCTAGGTAATAAACTAAAATGACATAAAATATGTTGATACAAAAAATATCAGAGGAAACACTTAAAAGAAGAATTTCTAATCCGGCCCAGCAGATTCGATTAACAATACTCTGTATAAAGCAATGTGAAGGTTTTCATTCGTCTACCGAACAAAGGCTAATTTTAAACGTAAAATTCCAGAACCTTTTTCGAATCTTGCAAATTCTTTTGATTAACATCCCCGGAACGTATACTCTGCTTGATTGAGCACAGGCCCACCCTCTTTGGGATCGGTCATTAACATACAACCCCTTTAATCCAAAAACCGAATTGTTTTCGCGTCTTAAAATCCATTAATTTCGATGGCTGTCGTTATTTTTATTCCATATTAAGGACCACGATCAGATGAATCGAGTTAATGGGGTGAGATAAAGTCATAGGCGCATCATGCACATGCATGATTTTTGTCCTACTAAAAAACAATGAACAATAATTTATTCAATTAGATTGTCAGAATTTTTACGTGAAACATTAGAAAAATGAGCGATTAGAAGAAACAGCAACTTTGCTAAAACTGAAAAATTCTTTTTTATAAGCTAAAAATATGATTATTAAATGGCCCTTAAAATAAATCGAAAAACAACTTAACAAAAAAGTCAATTTTTTGCCAGCAACGAGTGACCTAGATTAAAAATAAAGTCCTCTTAAAGCTATTAATTGTTTTTTGATCAAGATAATTCTTGAGATTGAGTGTCTGATGTACAATGTAGATGAACATTTAAGCAATATTTTATTTAAACCATAAATACGATTGAAATTTAAAGATGATTCAAAATTTTTGAGTGTATACAAAATAACTTATTTAATTTCGACTTCAATTCATGTGATTCTTATTCATTGGTGAGCCAAATGTTGCCTCTGAATGACGCAATATTCTTCTAGTTAATTGCGGTTGGGTACTTGAAATTTGACTTT
>NW_026018466.1:10157-27117 GCF_020466585.1 Dendroctonus ponderosae | reverse complement strand
CATACATTTGGATGCCAAAATGACTGGAACCCAGGAATTAATTTTGATTTGGATAAAACGACTGTCACAGCCATTATTCCAATGAAATCATTAGAAGAGTCAACAAAAAGAGTAAAAAACTCAGCGGCAAATCTTGTTTCTTGGCTACAAATCATTATGGATGAGATTCTGATAAAATGAACCTTATAAAATGTTTTATAAAACTTCTTTAGATTATTCTAAACTTCACGTTTTGGATCTTTCACCTAAAAGAGGAAGACAACAAATATACGGAAATGTTAAGCTACTTCCATTATTCACCATAACTAACTAGACCATTATCGAAGAAAAACATAAATATAATATGTGTTTACTACCATATATTCCTCCAGTCTATCAGGAACATTTTAAGATTGTTAAAATTAAAAACTCGAAATTATAAAAATGGATTACTTTTTTAAAATAATTAATAAATGTTCATCAATTATTTCATTAAAGTTATTGTTTCAAATAAAACACATTGTTCTTATCGCTTTAAGTCATTTATAAGACACTCAGTTAATTTTGAAAATGGCTTAAGTCAATTCCAACTTTAAAAACAATATTTTCGTATAAAATTCATACACAATTCCAAATTGATAATAAATTTCGATTAATCAATAATAAAATTCTAAATAAATAGGTCGCATAATGCAAAAATATTTTTTTAATTTCTATAAATGCAATTCATTAAATATGTCGAAACAAGAAATATATGACTTAGACCACTTTCATAATTATGGGGATAAATAGCAGTAGACCTAAAATGCTAGAAGCAACTATCAGAAAGCAGTTCATTCATTCGGCGACTGTTTAAATAGCTGTTAGCTAACGACACCTATATATTAAAACAAATTTTCATTTAAAAGTTGTTTTTGTTGATCCCAATATACATCTCTTGCGATGCGAATTCAACTTATAAGCCTCGGATCAAATACCAGGATAATTTTCAGTTTCCGACATAAAATCCTACGTTCTCGCATATGCCGAGTGTGTTTGATTTCGAAAGCATTATGGAATGTAAACTGCACGAGAATTTCAATAGGGCTACTGCAATATGCTTTGACGTTTCAGGTACCATTGCATTTAAAACCAGGATTTTATCAGTTAGAATCGAAAAGCGCAAACTAATCAAAGCAGAAACTTTTTTATTGAGCGAAAAATTGCTTGTTAATCTGGTCGATTTTTTGTGCAAATCACAGTTAATTTTCACGTAAAGGTTTCTGTATTGAGTGCCAAATATAAGGTTTTAACAATAACGTTTTAAGCCCAAAATTTGCGTTGTACCAAAACTATGGGGCAGGATGTGTTATCCAGCATATTTACATGTTGGCATCAATGAACGCAACTCATCAATATTGATCAATTAATACATCATTTGAATAAAATATTCGTTACTTATTTCGGACTACGCCAAGGTGATGTTATTGATTGCGAGCGGCTAAAGAACCTGTATCAACTAGACTGCAACAAAATATTTTCAGGCAAGTTATCACAAAAAATCAAATCAGCGAATCAAAATCGATTATCGAAAAAAATACCAATTATTTTGTAAATCGTTGCTTGTAAACCAATTGCTCATATGTATATGGTTTTAATATGCTACTATAAACGCAGTTTTAAAATCACTGTCCCAAAATGAACGCCTAAGTTATAACCAGACGTATATGCGATTTCCCAAAGGATAAAATCTACCACAGCTTATACCTATGTCTCAAAAAGTCGTTCATTCATAGTCCCAAAAGGACCAGCAGCGGGATTTGGTATGCAAACGCATATAAGATTGGTCTAGACTCTGGATCGCGAATTCTGTTGAACATTGCTTGATGTTCTAACATTCGTCCAAGATAATATCCATTTATCACTAGCAGGTTGTTTGGCTTCGACAACAATAGAAACCTTTAAATTTATCTCAAGAAAGTATTCACTAAATTGTGAACTATTGTTCGAAACTCAGCTGTAGTAAAATGATAAAGCTTAAAAGAGAATGGAATTGACTAAGGCGTGAAAAAGACTCTATAATAGGTGTATTCAAATCCGCAGGACGATAAAAAAGATAAAAAGTGAAAATAGTCTTTGTGCTAAAGCTTCGCACCTAACAGTAATAATGAGCAAGTGATTTATTCGAAGAAAGTTGACATTGCAGGTAATTTGCAATGATAAATGCAGGCATTCTGAACTTGCTAAGACACAAAAATATTTTTTTGAGGATAGCTCGAATTATTGCTTAGCTTAATGGATTAGCGTCATTCCAAAACGTAAAGAAATTATCAAAATGATTTGCCCAATTTATGAAAGTAATAACACTTTGCAATTAGATTTTTACTGCTTTCTATCTGCCCTTCTTTGAGGAAACAGTATAGACGGTTCGAATATTATGAAATACATTACTTTATGTGTAATATTATATTTCCTGTTCAAAAAATAGAAATGATCTATAAGAACTATAAAGTGAAAGTTTGCCCTAGAAAGTCGGAAATTGTAAATTTTCCGAAAATAAAAAGAAGGAAGAAATCCTTTACCATAGAAATAGAGTCAAATCTACATTCAACTTAAAGAGTTCAAACCATTTAAAACAGCTATTCTTCAGAAACATAATTCGGCGAATAAAATTGTCCCAGATAACTGTTGCGTTAACAAAAAGGTTGAAATAAAAGCATGTTTTGAACATAATGAAGGACAAAGTACATAGAGAAGTTGTAAGGAAACTGCTACATACAAATAGTGAACCAGATTATTTTCACTAAAAGATGTGAGTAGAGACTCAGAAAACCTACCTGAACATTTTTGCGAACATTTCAGGCATTTGCTACCGTAATTATTTCAATTGTACCTGAACATCAAACATTTCCAAGTATTTACTGAAGTCATTCATTATGTTCTCTTCTCGTCTGTATTCATCAAATTTTCAGCCGCAGTAAAATGCTAGCTTAAAAGCAAATTTAGTGTATTACGGCGAGCATAATAACTCATTAAAAATGCTTTCTAGCTTTCAGCATGATTAAAGAAAAATAATGAAACATTTTCCTTTGTGTTGAATCTTTTCACATACATCAATGCATGTACGCAATCACCATTTAGGACCTTTCAATCATATAGTACAAAATTATTAGAAATTAATTTTACTTTTCAATAACGTAATAAAAATGTGAGAGTTTATTTACTTAACTAAAAAAATWTTTTTTTTATTTTTGGTGGAATTATTAGCGCCCTCATGGGGTTAAAGAAWAATTTTAGGCAAGACGCTAAAATTCTGTGGAATAATTATACAGTTTAGCCAGAAAACCCGTTTTCAACGCAAGACGATCTTTAAAATTAAATTTAAGCAATCTGTAGAGATAAGCCCGTTGAAAGAAAATCTAATAACAATATAACACTATATTGGCCATCAGATTTAAGTTACGATTGAGTAAATCTTTTTTAGTTCTTACCAACACAGCAAAAGCAAGTTTACTAATTTTGCACTTAAGAAACAACGAAAAGTGTTGATAGAATCTAAAGAATCCAGAAGAAGAAACAAATTGATATTGACGAGTTCGAAAAATATATTTAATAGTTTTCCTGAACCCTATTAAATATAGTTAAAAAAAAAAACAAAACGGACAGCAAAACAACACATCCATTGAAAGCACAGCTGAATATAAAATTGAATCAATATTCTGATTCAAACTTTATAAATATTCTGATAAAATTAGTAAATAAAACCATAAGTGTGCCATTAATAATAATGATTAAGTTAGTATATAAAAACATACTGAATGGTCTAAAATCGCGCCGGTTTATAGTGAAATTGCCAAAGTTGATTCTAAGGTTGATTAAAGCAGCGAATTCGAGATAAAATCGTAACGGAAGGCCCTGTTTTCAATACTTTCAATTAATCTTGATTTTAAACTTTACTATATTTGGATGTTTTCTTCTTGCCGCTAAACTTTTGTCGAATATTATATAAAATTTTGGATTTTGTAATTGTAACACATCAGCTAAATTTCCAAGTCCAGTAATTTAATTTCGCACGAGAAACAAAAATAATAAAATTAATATTTCAGAATTTAAAAACAAAGCGAACCGCCTGATAATGTAAATGCCATTAGATTATCTGAGCTACATTTTTTTTTACTTTTTTTTGACGAAATATTTAAAACATATATATATTAAAATGGAACATTCCAGTGTAGCAAGGCTAGTTCTAACAACGTTTTAATAATGAAAAGCGCCCATATTAGTTATATTAATTTCTATATCAAAGTGCTATATAACACACATTACATATGTTCACAAAAAATTCAAGCAAAACCCTTTAAAACCGGGGAAGGGACGTGATTTTTGACAATTGACATATCAAGCTTAATAACCACAACATGCATAAACACATTTTTAAATAAAATGCCTTGATTTAATGGAAAACAATTGCACAATAATGCGAAAAAGTGTAGTTTGAAACTGGACTAATCAGTGCAAAGACAAAACCACTTTAAAAATAGACCCAGTTTACAGTTCCGCGGCCATCGAACGTTGCGAGTGTTTTAGTAGGCAGTAGAAAACAAGTGAGCAATAAAAAAAGCGGTTTTATTTTTCCAGCGCAAAGCCCAGTTTATTTTACGTGTTAAAAAAAATTCTAATTACTTACGCGGCAATAGATTTGGAAAGTGTCCAGCGTTCCATCGACGCTTGATACTTCAGGTTGTCGATTTGCTTACGCAAAGCATCCTTATCCATGGTGGCTAGGGACGCACTGTCCATGACGCGATTCGCTTAGGCGGAGCAGGGCGTCGGAGGATAACGACGCAGGCGTCTTGACGGGCGTCGTCGTAAAATTTCAATATCAGCCGTTGTTTGGAACGGCTGAAATCAATCCAGATTGGATGGAAGCAATCGATGATCGCGCGCGAGCCGGGAAGGCTCCAAAGAGGGCTCTGCATGTGAAATTTTAGCTGCTTTTCATTAAATAATAGTTCGTTTTTATTTTTATGTATATGGGTGTAGATGAGACAAGGCGAGATAAATCTAGAGCAAAGTTTATGACGTCTGAGCTCAGTACCAAGTTGGATAGTTTCACTTTAAGTGTTTTTAAGAGTTTTTGGATATTCAGTTGAAAATATGGCTAATTTTTGTAAATTACTCTTTAGACTAGAAAACTTTATTTCAATTTTTCCTCGCTTTATTAAAAAAAAACGACATTTTCAATCTATTCACATGTATTTTTTCTCATCTTTCTTCAAAGGAAGTTATTCTCTTAGAATCTAATTTCGTGTTTTTGTCATATTTCTTATTGAGTCAACTCTCTTGAATTAATCCTTCGAATTAATCTAACCACATTATTTGGAATTTCGATTAGTTTTCTTACTTCGGTACGAGATGGATATTGGGATTCAACTGAAGTTTTCTTTCATTTCCAAGATACTATTAGGCTCAATAACTTATACTAATTTACTTATCTAATAATTACCTTTTTAAGACAATAATTTTATTTCTTAAATTAAACTGTTTAATCTTAAATGTTCTATTGTAGCAATTTGGGAACAACGTGTCCTTTCATCGTATTTTCATTCTGAATTGCATTTCGTACTTTTTTATTAGGTACACATTGTAATTAATCTGTTATTCTTCAAAGTAAAAAAAAATTGTGAAATTTTAGTAACAATTAATAATGTATACATTTTGGATTTTTTGGTATCGGTGGCAGAAGCTCAAAATTGTCTTAAATAATTCAAGTCACTTTATTTTTAAAATGTGAGAAAACACTATTCAGCACAAAGAAACGAAAAAAAATTAATTACATGCTTTCTTCAAATGAACTGAATGAATGATACAAATGAAACTGAACTGAACTGAAATGAAACTGAGTTTTTGGGTACATTGTAATTAATTTTATTCTTCTAATGCGAAATAATTGTATTTAATGGCAAAATAAGAATTCACAAATGCAAAATAATTGTATTAATTTATTGCATAAATTTGGAATGTTTTCCTCTTTTTTTAGAATAACTCAAACTGAACCTTTTTAAATGAAATAAGTTTTCAGTTGTCGAAAGTGTTACTTGAAAATTTCTTAAATTGATATAAATGAAATAATTTATCTTCACCTTGTGAATAAAATTTATAGTGCCGATTTATATATTCAGATGAAGAAGGGCTCGCTCTAGTTTGATATTTAACTTAGTTTTATTGAAGTAGCTTAAAGAAACATCAGAATTAATACTTTTGTTCAGTCTTATTGTCTTAAAACCAGCGAGTTTTAAAAGTAAAACCAATTTTGATTACATCTTCGAAATTGAAATATTTTTGTTTTTACAAAAAAATAATTTACTTATATTTAATGCATACATTTACTTCGTCGTATTACTTGTTACATCTACTACGTACGTCGTTATAATCAATGTTTCTAACGCCGGTGTTACACTACTGACTTTTTCCGATTTATTCGCCAATAAATACTACTAGTCTACTTTAGACTTAAATATTGATCTCACAATAAATTGGTGCAGTTTCAGTAAAACCAACCTATCATGTATTGCATACACCTATTTTCAAGATCTAAAGCACAATAAAAAATAAGTTAAAACTCCTAATTATGTACGTGTAACTTTACTTCGAAAAATGCTCTCAATATTGTCATTCCACAGATATCAAACAAAAAATAAAACCGAAAAGTTTCAGATCATTTTTACAATTCGCAATAATTTCCGACATTCTCAAGTCCACAATAAATTGTACGATTTATAGATCGCAGCCCGATGCTACTATTTGAGCAAATCTCTGGTAATCTTAAAAAATTGACCCAATTTATTGACCAATAAATCGGGTAAAAGTGCGTAGTGTAAAACCGGCATCAAAGGTATTACTATTTGGCACAAAAATAACTTTTATCTGGTTTATGGTACTTTTATCTGTTTTTCTTTTAATGAGCTCAAACTGATTTATTTGGGAACATTTTAATAATATTTTTTTTATTCAGTTAGCATTAGAACATATTGTATTTATTGACAAAATACAATTTAACCGAAGAAAAACTTATTTTTCACTATTATTTATTTTCATTATAAAATAATAATTAATAATTTTATTCAATGCTAATGTGTTTTGTGTCAAGTAACGGGTAGTTACTGCAAGTGAAACAAAAAAAAAGTAAGTTAAAAAACTAACTTTTGTTAAAACAACAATTTACATTCTATTTAATGCATAATCAAATCCTCTTAGAGATTAGCTTGTACAAGGAAAACAACGATATACGTTTTGAACATAGTTCACCTCGTATAAGTAATCTTTTTTTGGTTCCGTTACTATTTAATTATACCACTATGGCGAACGAATATAAGAAGAAGTAAAAATGCGTATTAGAGCAGAGTTGAAACTGTATATTTTAAATAGATGCTGGAAAAAACCGGTGTAGTCCAAGAGCGCTATCGCTAAATACTTTGTACATACAACATTAATTTCTTAAAACGGCGTACAGCAAACGAATCTGAAGATGTGGCGTCAAAGGCTTGCCACTTTTTTGAAAATATGTTATGTATAAAATCAACAACCTGAACATAGATTTTTACGATTTAATTCAAATATATTTCGAACAAATTTTAGATCTGTATTACTTCACTTCTTTGGTTATAATTATCTGTTTTTATGCAATGTGCAAAGGAAACAGATAAGAAGCAAATATAAACATCCACGATGAAATGGAACAATCAGTCTATAGATTCAGGAATTAAAATCCAAACTAGCGATGTACATATAATGACAAATCAATAAATGAATGAGAGATTATTTTTAATTTGCGTTACCTCTATTCTTCTGAATAAATTAGGTCGAATCGAAAGTTTTAGCGGAAACTGTTTACATACTTTGCAACACATGAAACTTACCAATTGACAACACAAAAACCTATGGTCGACAAGCCAATATAATCCGCTAATATAATTTGAAAACCTTGTTCGACCACTTAGCTTAAATTAAATCAATTATCGCTTAAGAAATATATGCACCTTCGCGATTCTTTGAAATGTTATAGATATGCAAAACGATACACTCCACTAAATCACTGGTGTTTAATCGAAATACCCCGTTTACGGTTACTACTATCATTTTGTGTAAGGAACTTCAGTATGAAACACTCCGTAAGAGACAGGTAGGATTGCTTAAGTGGAAAGTATTATTGATAAGAATGATAAACTGGAAGGGACTTGCTAACTAGACTTGCTGAAAAATGCTACATGTTAATGTAGCATTTATGTTAAGTAATTATGTTAATGAACTGAATGAAAGAATTGTGCCCATTCTAGTTCACATTTCTTATACGTTTCAAACCCCGTAATTAATACTTTCAAACATCTGCACTATAAAATATACGAAGGTAAAACTATGCTTCAAGCTTTCGCACAATTCGTTCTTCTCAAACTTGATGGGAAACAAACCGGGGACGTTCAAAATTTTAATGCTTTTGCTGGGGATAAAGTCAAATACTTTTGCTGGGACACTTCGTTATTAAATGGTCCCGAGTGATTTTAAACGTTTAATGGTCAAATGATCCAGTTTTGTCAGTAAACTCTAGCTGTGATTAAAAAAATTGAAAACTTGTGTTACATTTTCCAGCTTTATCCTTCCTCTTCTGTAAGCTCTACAACCTTGGGAGGGTCTTAGCTGATTGCACTATTGGCCTTCATTTTGAAAGGCTTTAATGTTGTCTCTCCAGCGGATACTTGGTCTACCTGGTGTTCTCTTTCCGGTCGATACTTGTTCCCAAGCTAGTTTGGCGAGTCTGTCGTTTGGGAGTCTGTGACCGTGATTTGCACATCCCAATCGTTGTGACTGAATCTTCTACATAACATCAGGGTGTCTGTATAATACTTTTAACTCTTTTAACTCATTACTTGTTCAAGAAGTTGGCTCAAGAAGGTGTCCGAATATTTATCTGAGCATCTTCCTTTCGAATCCACAGATAAATTGTCTTCTCCTCATTTCGTTTGCTGCATTTCTTAGATCATTTATCCGTTTCGCTGGAGTCCAAATTCCCTAAAGTTTTCACAAATATTTTGAAATTTATTCTCGAGGCTCCGAATCTATATTGCCATTGGACAAACCACATGTGAAATGGATACCTCTTATACTGCTTAAAAAGCCAACCTTCAAATGATCGTGAGGTAAACGATATTTGAAGAATTTTATTTAATATTTTTACGTATGACCAACAATGAAAAATTCTATAAGGGAAAGACGTAATAAATTTTCTTATCCAACATATCTGAAGTACCTAGCACAAAATCCTCACTTAATTTAGCTCGTTGCGGTCAGAATTTAGTGTTAATGCTCAGTTAATTCGGAACTATATTTTTTCTTTTTTGGAAGAAGTTTTCTTAAATTACATGGCCGGGACTAACATATCTAGGAAGAACTTTCGGACCAAACTGTAAAGTACATTTTTATTTTAATTTAGGATTTGGAATATTTCAGCAAAATCTGCTATAATAGATTCATCAGGCTTATTTGAAAATGTGGTCGATTTAGAAAGGTAACAATTCTTACACAAAGGAAAAATGTTGAGGAACTGCCCTCTTAAGCTTTAAGCTTAGCTCTTAAGTTTTGTATGCAAATATAACAACTTTAAAATATCCATCCATTAATTAGCTCGAAAGCTAATATAATTTGTTCAATTCAATTAAATTGCACATTAGTACAAGAGCAAATACTAAGAAGTAGTGCGGCGGGTAGACTTATATTTAACTTAAAAGTAGGTGTTAACTGCATTTAACCAGCTTCTTTCCATCACACAGTCGAATTGACTTTAACCGCAAATAAGTAACACTTTTATTATAGCTAATTCGAGGCAATTCCTTATGTTTATTTTTAATCTTATCAGTTGACAAGCTGGTAAACCTACCTAGTTTTATTTAGAGCGCTACTTCTAAATGTCACTGATTTAGATTATACGCAGACAATTTAATTCTAACTTATCTCAATGGTTATGTTACTTCGATTATAACCAGATATTTCCATAAATAAGATTCCAGTCACAAAGTGAAGTTAAAATTATTGGATTTGAATTAATCGGTTGAATACATAATCAATATAATTGATTTCTTGTTAATAGTTTTAGTTATAACATTTGCAGTTTTAGTATGTGTAGGAGGCAAGTAGGTAGGAGAAGAAAAGTCGATGAATATTAGATATTATACAAAGTTATCCATGTTATGCTTGGGAAAGTGAATTAAAAAAAACACATACAGTATTCCGATAGATAAGAAAATATTAATTCAATATAAAGATTAAACCTTGCCATTCATTATACGTGAAGAACAATATCAGTTTTAATGTCCTCCACGGGACCTCCTACAGATCTCAAAGCTTTTGTGGTAATTTTGAACTGTAACTTTTCGGCACATTACCGGTAATATCTTGGTCATAACTTCACGAATATTAGCTTTCAGTTGCTCAAGAGTTTAAAGATTGTTGGCGAAAATACGATATTTCGCATAGCCCCACAAAAATAAATTTAACGGTGTTAAGTCGCAGGATCTTGCGGGCCAATTGCATCACCCAATCTCGAAATTACGCTTCCTGGAAATTTCTCTTCCAATAGGGCTCTAACTGCCAGTGTTCTGTGACTCGTTGCCCCAGCCTGCTGGAACCACATGGCTTCCAGATCATAATCTTCAATTTATCTCCAAAAATAATCGGTTCCCAAAATGAGCCTCATCGCTGAAGAAAATTCGGTTCGAAAAATCATCAACGGCTTGTTCAATCACCCAATTCGCGTATGTTCTGCGTTGCCCATGGTCTTGAGGTTTAAGATCTTGAGTCAGTTGGACTTTGTATGGATAGAGCTTCAAATCCAATAGCAAAATTCGCCAGAATGAGCCGTGAGACAAGCCCAAATGTTGGGCACGTCGGGCAATCGACGAATTCGGATTTTCCTCTACACTTTGAGCAACAACAGCGATATTTTCAGCTAAACGAATGTTGCGATGAAACACAGGCCTTACAATATCAGTAACCGATCCAGTCTCTTCAATTTTTTCCACTGTGTTCGAAATTGTTTGCTCTGTGGGTCGATTATCTCGACCGGAATCTCTTCGAAACGGCCTAAACGTTGACACAGAAGAATCACATTTTTATAGTAACATTTAATAATTTTTTCGCGTTCTTCGATAGTTAAACGATCCATATTCCAAAATGGCAAACCTTCAACTAAAACGAAAACGCTTAGGATGACGTTTACCTTGGACATATACCAAATAGCAAGGTTTTAGTTGCCCAACCTCGAATTGGATAACCCGTGATTATATTATATTATATTATATTATATCCCGTCTTAAACATTGCACCCTGACTAGAGTAAAAATATGAGAAAGTGGTTTAATCGTCACAATAACTGTACTATAATTTTATATAAGAGTTTAATTAAATTAAAATTATAATTATAATCAAACACTAACAATTTTTCATTACATCAAACTTGTTTTATGACTATTACATTTTCTGCTGCATCACGTCAAAATAAGTGTATTTACTCGAAAAACATTATGCTTATTTATCAACAATAATGAAGCCACACTAAACTGTGAGTAGCAACGTGCGTTTATATGGCATTTCTAGAAAACAATTTCAATATTGTATTCAAACGTTCATACATCGCCCAAAATCGCACACATGATAAAATGTGGCTTTATTTGTACTTTTTCTTTGACTTAGGTCTTTAATTAATTAAGTTTATTTCCAGAAATTGGATACAACAATCACCTCTGATTCTATCAAATCAAACAATCAAAACTTTTTACAAGAAATATATAAATATTTCCACATAGAGTGACCCTGAACGTAAACCTGAGAAAAACAGCGCTTGTAAAGAAACCCTACAAAAATTATTTGCTTTTTTGAAGGGTTTCAATTTCAGGAAGTAAATATTGAGTGCTAATCAAATTTTGCAAAGCCAAAAGTAAATCTTTCCAAATGAATTATTGAGCAGATGGACAGCAATAAAACGTTGAAACAACAGTAGATTTCTTTAGTGGGTAATTAAAGACGTCGGGATGAAGAGTCAAAAATTATATTTTAAAATTGTAAGAATCGAATTACGCCTGGAATTCCAAATGTATTTGGTTCTCTAACCGTCAGGTTACTTGCTATCAGCAGATATTAGAGCTGATGACGACTATTTAGTACATTATTTTTAGACGTTCTGTATTTTATAATTAATCTGTAAATAATAAATTTAATTTGCATACTTTGGGCATTTTGAGACATGCGAGTGTTTCCGTTGAAAGTTGTCGGCTTTTGTTTTTAAAATAATTTTATCCCTTCATCGTGAACACACTTTATGGATGATGAATGCAACGATAATGTAGTGTAGTTATTGTCACCTTAATGTCCACAAACCAACGGCAACAATTTACCTATTTAAATTAAAGAGTTTTACATTCATGTGGAGAACCCAGTCAGTTTATAACGGTAGTTTCAAGAAAGATCTGAAATAACGGAAATGTAAATTTTAAGCAGAATAATTAGCGTATCCAGCCATAACTAATTCAGATTATATTCACTTTTCCATGTGCAATACATTATAATTGGAGAAGTATTTTTCAATTAAATTTTTTGGTTTTTTGTATATTTAAGTTGCTTTTGATTTAATTAAAAATCTGTTCAGATGAAGCAAAAAAATTAATTGTTGGATTTTCGTATTATTTTCCTTGACAGATTGGCGATAAAGTAATGACTAAGGCGTAAATTGAGATTGATTGATTTTCTCCAAACTATATTAAAATACAGTTGAAAAGTGGCCGCGATATATGTATGTCATCTGCAAATTGAATAAAAGTATAAATAAATCTTTAAATAAATGTCGAGTGAACATTTTTCACTAGTTTAAGGCAGCATCGCAAATTTCAAACAGATTGTATCAATTTCAAAATCCATAACTTAAAAGAAAATTTGAGAATTGAGAAAAAATCATTCAATCGTTAAAATAGTTTGAAACATCTGCTTTTCATTTTCGAATGTTTGTGATTGTAAAAACTTATTTCACATAAATGTTTAAAGTATAAAATTTGGGGAATTGTCATTTTGGTACATTTTAGTTTACAATACACATTGTAGGTTCATCTGCCTTATTAAAAGTCTAAATTTGGGCGTGAAAGATATAATTTGATAATATTAAAAGAGTGAATTAACTGTTAAGATGAATAGACAAATTCAGACTTCTTTAATAAAATAACTACAAGCGTTTGAACGAAGATGCAGGCTACTGATGGCATGTGAAACGCCCGGAAGGAATTATTTTCCACAACAAACTAAAAGCTCGAAAAACTCATCAGTTTCAATTATATACAGTGTTTTTTCTAGTATATTTGAATACAAATATAAAGCTTACGGAAAGGCAAAATGCTGCTTTTTCACACAATGTCCATTTCACACATTTTATATAAAAGACAAAAGTTTTATACATCAAAAACCGAATATAAACATGCTTCGTTAATTCAGTAAAAAAATGCACAACTGTTCTGTTATTGACTACCAGTAACAGCCATATCAATTAATTAGAAGAAAAAAATTGATATTGACAATAATAAATAATGAAAGCGAAACAGTTTCAGCCATTTTCTAATGCCAAAGTTGATTTATTAAATTTCAATAATCAGCGATTTCAAACACCATTAATATAATTCAACAAGCTTAATGCAAACATTGATAAGTAATTTTAACATCTGATCACTCCTGGGAATACTCTCTACTACAACATAGTTTTTTCTCCCGAGGCTTATTGTAACGTAATTCACATGTGCAGTTATTTATAGTGAAAGTTTTGTATGAGTGAAAGCTCATGGCTTATGTGTTTTACAGCAATAATAAAGGGTAGGTAAGTTTGTACCTACTAATGCGATAAACTGTGTAACGCACTGTGAAACAGCCGTTACCAATTGAATCAGTGTCAGATTCCATAATTTTATGGACGAAATATCGAGGAATGTGTAGCCGAAAATTTAGTGAATTTAACAAGAATAACTAATATTTAACATTAAAGAATTGTTTGGTACCTACATAAAATAAATATATACATAACATAAATATCTGTAACTGATTTTACTTTAAACTTACCCAAAATATAATTAAGCAAGTAAGGTTGATTTAATATATGTTTTTATAATATAATATATTAAGAAAAAATGTGATTTGTTTCCAAGTTCCCGAAAATAATTGTAAGCGACTTAGCTCAAGAAAATCAGCCTCGTTCAAGAAATCTTTCAAAATTATCGACGGCATTAGAATCAAACGTACATATTTTATCCAATTTGCTTGATTGCATGTAAAAATGTTATATGCATCTTTGCTTTAAATTCTTCAACCACAAAAACCTGCGTTCTAAAAACCACAATCCGTAAATTGCATTTTTGATAAAAAATGTACAGCATGTCTCTTAAAGTTTGATTTTTTAAAAAACATTCCAAAATGTTCTTTTCTCTTCTGAATTTTGCATTAGATGTGCACTAATTGGACCTGCCAATATCAACTATAATTGCAACCTTCAACCCAAACTAGCCCTAGAAATAATCAGTTAGCTATCTTTGACCGTTTTTGTGAAATTAGATGCATTGTTACTAACAAACTGTTCACCTAAATAACTTTAAAAGAAAACTTGAAAACATCTCAGGTCAGTCGTCAGGTCATAACAATTTTTTTTGAGTAAAGAAATTCATCATGAGAAACGATGCCGATAATAACCGGAGAAAATGTACCATAAAGCTGGAAGAAGAAGCAGTAAACTAAGATTTGATACCGGCTAATCTTTCAATCTATTAAGTAACTATATTTTTAAACTGATTTTTGAGCCTTCCAAGTTTAATTTGCAAAAATAAAATAAGCAATTATTCATTTACTATTCTATCTGTTGAATTCGCTACACCACTGTCTTTGTACATTTCCAAAACTAAATTAGTTGTCGAGCACCTGTGGTTGTTACCTGTAACCAAATTTGAGTGTGCGGATCTTTTACGGTATCCATCAATTGAAAAGCATTATTGGATTAACCAGCTTTTTGTGTGTCATTTTGTTTCAGTTATTTGAATACAATAGCTTGAGGGTACAACGTACTCTCAATTGATTTAATTTTGCTTCGAAAGATCTGAGTGGGCAGGACACACTTCTATTAGTTGTACAATACTGCTAATGAACTGCAAGTGTATAATGATTAAACCTTTCTTTAATAATGATGGAAAACACTTGGTGGAAATCGAATATTAATTAAGAACAAACGTGCAGAAAACATTTTTTGAGCGTTCTGCTGTTGATTGCCGTGCATCTTCGATAAAGCTTTCTATTTAGAAAGCTTTTCTGCACTTAGAAAACGCTTGCTTTACAGATACAAAACATTATCACAAATTACGTTTATTGTTTCTAAAGGACAACGTGTTAAGTTATCGACAATTAAGCAACAAGGTGCTAATTTTAATAATGAAAAACATTCATAAATTAGGATTAGTTTGGAAATATTTTATTTGCCCTTAAAATATTTAAACGGCGAAAAGTTCCTTACTCCACCGCTTCTAGGCTATTAAAATTTAAATCCAAATACCAATTGCGTTAAGTTTCCCACAAGGCGAACAGGTATCTCGTACTTAATGACTTTCCATATTTAGCCGTTCTTTTTCATTATATTACAAGATCTTTTTATTGAAACTGCACCTGCAATACAGCAGCGAAATGATTTCCAAAAACTCTCGATTAGCGTTGTTTCGGACGTTTCCCACACGACTTTAAATAAAACATTGTATATACTTTCCTGACTGTGTTTCAATTCCAACTCAAAATCATTCCTGGGTTTCAGTCATTTATTGTCTCTATTTATCTATCAAAATACGTTTCGGTGTATTTCCACCATCATCAGTTTTTATGTGTAGCGTTGTTGATGCTTTAAGCCTTGGCATGCATTTGGAGTATTAATTTTGTCCATTATCGGACACAAAACGAATAAAATACTGTTCATATTGATTTCATTTACTTTCAGCTATTTTTCTTTGCATTCTGAGGATATTATTTTTGGTTTGCAAAATTCTTCAATATACCGGGTGTTAGTTAATATTTTATGTTTATTTCATTTAATTAATGTATGATACTGAGCTAAGATTGTCGGTATCCGATCTGAAATTCATAGCATTGTTATGTTTTTTAATCTGTATCATTTCATGGACTCTTCTCTTATTATAATTACTCTTGTTATTATCGTTACAACAAAAAACAGGCCATCAAAATAAAATAAAAGTGTTTTATGAACAACAAGAACAAAAATATGAAACTGTGTTCAACAAGATTAAAGCAAAACAAAAAAATAAAATAGAAAAACTTTTAGCAAAGAAACATGGCAGAACAAACAAATGTAACATTAATGAAAATTAGATAAAGAACTAAACATACCGAACAACGTAAAATACATCTTATCACTTGGACCAAGCTGCAAAAAAAATAAATGCGCAGAGATAAAAGAACATACAAAATTACCCGTAAAATAATTTATTGAGGCGGTAGACTTGTGCTTAAAATCCACATATTTGCAATACGAAAACAAGTTCAGTTCACAGATATATGGGGTAGCAATGGGTTCTCCCATAGCAGCAACAATTGCAAATTTGGTAATGGAAAATTTGGAAGAACAAATAATATCTAAATTAAACTACAGGTGTGAATTTTTTAAACGATATGTGGATGACTGCATAATGTGCCTGCCAAAAGACAAAATTCAATATACACTAGATAAGTTTAATGCCTTTCATGACACCCTAAAGTTTACTCTGGAAGAAGATATAGGCAATTCTATAAACTTTCTAGACCTAACAATTAATTATGATAACAACGGGGAAATCAGAACAAATTGGTACACAAAGGAGGTATGGTCTGGTAGGTATCTGAATTATCAATCGTACGCTCCAATGAAATATAAAAAAGTGTAATAACGGCACTTACA
>NW_026018466.1:0-10057 GCF_020466585.1 Dendroctonus ponderosae | reverse complement strand
AACAAATTGGTACACAAAGGAGGTATGGTCTGGTAGGTATCTGAATTATCAATCGTACGCTCCAATGAAATATAAAAAAGTGTAATAACGGCACTTACATATAGAGCCATTAAATTGTCACATTGGGAGTATAGAACAAAAAATCTTGAAAAAATAAAAAAATATATTATTAATAAACAACTATCCAAGGTCATTTTTCGAACCAATCATAAAGCAAAGGCTAAATAAAATATACAATTCAACTAAATGGAAAAACATAAATAAACGAATAGAAAATTATGTCAAGTATATATCATTACCATATATTCCGGAAATTAACACAAAAATAAAAAAATATATTCAAACCACATAATATCAACATAGCAGAAAAAACTAAAAACACTTTAGCAAATGAATGTTTCAAAAAATTTAAACCTAGGATTGACAACTTAGACACGCCTAATGTAATGTACAAAATAGACTGTTTGAATTGTGATAACACATACATAGGTCAAACAGGACAATATCTAAAGAAAAGAATATACGAACATAAGTATAGCCTAAGAAAAAATAACGAAAATGGTACAGCATTAGCCCAGCATGCACAACAGAAGTCGCATAATTTTGATTTTGATAACACAAAAATACTGATTAACGAGAGTAAGTATAATAAGAGAAGAGTCCATGAAATGATACAGATTAAAAAACATAACAATGCTATGAATTTCAGTTCGGATACCGACAATTTTAGCTCAGTATATCATACATTAATTAAATGAAATAAACATAAAATATTAACTAACACCCGGTACATTGTGAGAATGAGAAAATAATTGTGCAAACCAAAAATAATATCCTCAGAATGCAAAGAAAAATAGCTGAAACTAAAGAAATCAATATAAACAGTATTTTATTCGTTTTGTGTCCGAGAATGGACAAAATTAATACTCCAAATGCATGCCAAGGCTTAAAGCAACAATAACGCTACACATGTAAGTAAAAATATTTAAGTATCTGAACGAAGTATTCTAGTCTCTTCCCAAATTTGATTGTCCTGACTAATCACCTGTTAGGCCTAATGAATTTTAGAATGTTTTAAAGTATTGCAGTTGTGATGTATTTTAATGTGTGATATGATGAGGCTGTTGACGAACTGGGATTGTTTCTTAAATTCATGACAAATTTTTTTAAACTATCTGTTATTTTAGAAAAACTGATGATGGTGGAAAAATACACCGAAACGTATTTTGATTGATAAATAGAAACAATAAATGACTGAAACCGAGGAATGAATTTGATTTAAATAAAACATATTTTTCAAATATGCATTTCTAAGAATGAAACACGAACATTTCCATAAATCGAACTTTAATGTTTTGGCTGAGCGTGGACGATGAGAATTTGCATTCAGTAGGTAACACATTGCGTTTTATCCAGAAAAAATATAAATCAAAGAAATACGCATTGCGTTTTTATGTAATAAGCTATTTATCGCTTAGAATTACTATTAAAACACTTTCGTTTGGAAACCATTAATTTAGTGTGCAGCTGCATATAATGATGCCTGTAAATCGCCTCAAATACATACCCGACAATTTAATTGTTCATTGATCCATCTTCAGCTCAAGGATATTGAAGAAGAGATTGTCAGCAGTCTTCAAAAAATATGAAAACGACAAGCCTATTGAGAGCCATACTAACGAGTCAACGGATACTTTCCCAGTAATATGACATTTCAGAATATTTATTACAATAACCCGTTTAACAATTGAGTTGTAATTTTAGCTTGTATAAAAATGTACAGCAGTGACGATCACCGTTTATCCACTGAACTGATTTTGCCACTTTTATGAGAAAGTCAGTTATGAAAAAACGAAATAAGCCACGGCTCATTAGCGTTTCTGAAGTTGCACTTTTTATGGGTAATTACAATTAAATTGTCGAAAACTTTCCTTTGCGAAGTGAATGGCCATGCACATCCTAAATTTAATATCGAAAATTACATAGTTGTATACAATAAAGAATGATTACTTGTTGATTATGAGCAGTCCATAATAAACCGTTCGTGAGAAACGATTTTCGCATTGGATGTTGTGTGTTCGACAAGCAACGTAGCACAGATACATAAGTTTGAATAGATCATTTTCACTTTCCTACGGATTCAGGTTACCAACAGCTAACCGCACTGAGTAATATATCTTTTTCTCTGTATTGTGATGTATATACAGGGATAATTTCAGCGAATATTCATGAACATTGAAGTTCATTTTTGATCAAAACCACCTTAGTATTTATTTATATGATTAATTATTATCGAGTTAATACTTATTAATTTTTAAACACTATGATACTATGATAAGCTACATCTGGACTAGATTTACCTAAATGTTTAGTGGCTATTGTTTCTTTGAAACTGCCTACAAAATAGTAGCTGAAATGCGTTATTAATATTTGATGATATTCACTACATGCAGTACAGACTTTTTATTATGTGAAAGTGGTTTTTTTGTATGTTCTCCCTTTCAGGAGTCAAGACCGATGTATTACTGACTACTACTCTGATTTAATCCGTAATTTAAATTTTATTTTTAATATACCACGCTGATGAAAAGATCATTATGTAATACTGGAACTGCCCTCTTTTTATTGTTCTAAATGCCGATTCTTGAAAAACAATGTTTCACTTACGAACGCTACAATTAAAACCTGTCTATTTTAGCATCTAAGTAATTGAAACGGGTTTGATAAATTGGATTAGGGTATTCGTTAAAATTTACCTTTTCATTAAAATTAGGGGCCAGATACGAAAATTCAAAACAAAATAATTGAGAAATAAGTGCGGTTGTCCCGGATATCTTATTTCGGACTTTTAAACAAAGAATAATATTTTTAAACTGGTAAAATATACTCTCAACGTACATATTTAAAAATCTGTTACATTTAAACTCAACTCTTTAGACGGATTTTGGATACAGGATTTTGAATGTTTCGATTTCTAGATAATCTCGGCAGTCCATAATCAAGCAGGCGCTTTATAGCCAACACAAACTATTTCGTGGAAATGCTTAGAAAGTTCTGAAATGTTTATCAGAATGCTTCCAAAACCGTCCTAAAGGATTTCAATAAATTTAATTAAAATTAATATTTTAAAAACATCGGTAATATATTTCAATAAAATAAAGTGAGATAAAGAGCATGCCGATTATAGTTATTATTCTGTTGCTTCATTTATCAAATTACATATAGGCAAATAGACGCAATAATTAATATTTTGCAAGAAGAAAATGTCAAGTGCGATCAAATTCGGATCCGGAAGTTGAAAAAAGCTTGCTAAAATAATTACTCTAACTTATGTTTTTGGAGTATTTTGAAATATCTAATGGAATCTTGGAGAACACTTTTAAGCGTTTAAATGTAGAACATATCTAGATACGTTTTAATTGAAAGTTATTGGTTCCTTAGTAAACTTTCTGAAAGTCTTGCAATTATTGTACTTTATTACATGGTGTCATTGTTAAAATACTTCGGGGGTTGGTCCGGATACTCCTCGTCATATAATCCGGTCCTCCTTCAAAGCTAACAAACAAAATTACCTTCACCACATCAGGATTTGAAGCAGGAAGCGAATTCTTTGTGGTATGTGCCACATACTTGGAAATACTACTTAAACCAATATGAAAAGGAGATCAAAACTTCGTCAAGGTCCGTTATTATCGGCTCTTTAAAAGTCGATTCAATCAGCACTTGAAATTTAGTCAATACTAAAGGACCTTGACACTGGTTAACCTTATAATTTTGAATAGTTTGTAGCTTTTTTAAATATTATTAATGCATGAACACAAATATCTTTACCAGGAACATTGTGGGTTTCACTGGTCAACATTTACAGTAAGTTAATTTGCTTAAAATGTTTCTTCAGTAAATTCGAAATTTCAACATTTTACAAAATATCACCGCTCTATTAAAGCAGGAGATTTGAAATGTTAATGTTGGAAAAAATGAAGATAAAAGTGAATTTCGTTTGAACTTCTAGCTTTTTCATCGCATTAAGTTTCCATATTGCGGTTTAAACCTGTGGTATTTACGACGGCGAAAAAGTGTTATTATGCAATTTGCAAGTAATATTTCACTACATTTATGAAAGGAAGAAGGAAATATCGCCGCTGTAAAGGTGACTTCAAATTTTATAAGAACACTCACTGGAAGGAAAATATGTGGTAACCCAAATAATGTATTTGTTTTGCTTAAAATTGGAAGCAATTGATCTGAGATCTTCGAGCCAAAATAGTTTGTCTTTAACGTGTAAAAGATTTAAGTTTAACGAAATTAGAAAACGGATGTCTCTCTAGTTAAAATCTGCAATGTATTATATATACTTTTAGCAAGAATTACTAGGTAAATAATTATTCAATATCTGCAGGCATGTATAGAAGTGTAATGCGAAATTACTTCTAATTTTAGAATACGAAAGAAGAAATATAGAAGTTCCTGCCTTTAGTGGAAAAACAGGCGAGAGAAGTATATATTCTGAGCCACTAAAATACAAGTAAAACTAAAACACACAATCTACTTGCCAACGGGTGCGAAGAAAGAACACTCAAGGAGCATTAGAGGGTTAACTATCTTTTCTCAATAACTATATAATAAATAACTATAACAAAATAAAGAAAACTTGGAGCAATAAAGATTGAAATACTGTGAATGGTATTATTAAATACCTACATTTTAAGACTTATAATTTCCAGATCTCTAAAGAGTCATAAAACTGTTTTTATTACATTAATAGAAGGTAGAACGTTGAGAGTAAATAACATAGCTAAAAAGAATCACTTTTAGCTTTGTAATTACCTATGTATTCTTAGGAAAGCAACTGCTGATTTCCTGTATTTCTCTGTCTTATATTATAGTTTCTTATATTATAGTAATGAAGAGTGCACTCTTTCACTAGTAAGTTCACCAGGTCCTCTTCGGATTACCGACTATTCCCAATTTTTATTTATTTAATTTAATTGCAGTTCAGAAGAGGCTTTTCCTTAGCTTGATTTTTGGAGTATTTTATTTCATTTTTTTATAAAATAGATCAGTTTTATTACCTACAATATTGCAAAATTTTATACCAATCTAAACATACCAAATCGCAGTTGGAACTTTATGCAATACTGCTTACCACAACTTTTTGATTTGTCAAAAACATTCTTTGGGAGACCACCATTCACAGTAAACCCCAACAAAGAATTACATAAAAATATTTGAGTCTGACCGGAATTTTACTGTGTTTATTTGAACATGAATAAAACTGAGGACGTGAGATTTTGGATTGCAAAATTAACTTTATGCAATGACATTATTTTTGGTTAGATCTTGCTGTATCAAGGTTGATTTCGTGATTTTATTAAAATATTCCCAACGCGACGAGATAAATTAAGGCCGATAAATTGTACATACATACAGAGTGGACCAATAGAATGGATCCACTCTAGATTTCATTTAATTCATTCTCAGTTCGTGAATTAAAGCACTAAAAACTATGCAAAGATCGCCAATTTTTAAATTAGAAAAAACCTTTTGTATCTTATTTTGGGCAAGCGGTGAATGCAAAACTTTATTTAGACGCGGTTTTTGTTACATTCTTTTCGTTCGTTGAGTGGTCCTCAATATTTTTAACTGATAATCCAAAAATTAACATTTCGGTAAAACCGAGAAGTTTGAAAAGTTAAAAGTTGACTTTGTTAAGAAAAAATTATAGAGGTTTGTTAAATTTAAGGGAAACCGTAGAATCAGAATAGATCGAGAAGTGAAGTCGGGAAATGTTGGAGGTTCAGCTGACGCTAATCCCAAAACTCAAAGTTGGGTTTACGAATGGATTAATTGTTAATGCAAACGTGCTGATCTAGTTCGATTATGCGATTTTGATAAAAGGGCCTTTTATGACTTACTGTATTTAGAAATTTATCTATTGTAATAAAAAACAGTTTAAATCACCTCAGATTATTATTAAACAATAAATATTATTATACAGATCAAGTCATATACATGTCTGTGTTGAAAAGCTTATCAGTTTCTGAACCATCGGAATCTTATGCCGCGTCCAGATCTAATAAGTCGAGCCCGAGCCGAGCCTGAGCCTGAGCCGCGGCAAAATTTCGTTGATATTTCGTCAAAATACAAATCGATTGTTTAAAGGAATTTTGCTGCGGCTTAGGCTTTAGATCAAGACGCACCATTAGATGTCGCTAAAGAAATTTGAGTTTCCAGTACGGTTCTCATCCGTTGTTTAATGTTTCAAAATTAAACAATACTCAATTTTCTTGTCTTAAAATTTAGGAGCTTTACAGTCAACCCCTTATCAGGACTGAAAATAATGGACTGAACTACAGAGAAACAAATTTGCGTTAGAAGTGAATATCCTTGGGAGAATTACAATTTTATATGAAATACTCGGGAAAGGTGTGACGAGAACTTCTTTTTGAGTTTGTTTAGTATTATTATCATTTCATCGCAGTTTGATAACAACTTGTGCTGTTGAAAAAATGTTCCACTTTTGCTTTGAACTTGCTAAAATAGCAGTATTTAAAATATCAAAGAAATTTAGAATTACCTATAGATCTGGAAGCAAAGTAAAAGAAACCATCATATGATAACATTGCATCATAAATTATTGCAAAAAGCTTCTTTAACTGCGTGAAAATGTTGAGTTTATTTCGTGTTAGCGACGTTTATCTGTTGTTAGAAACGGATACTAAATTATTATAAAAGTTGCCAAAATAAATGAAATAATATTTAGATTTTTATGTATTCTCTAGAATTTAGGAAACAACAATACACATACAGATTGTTAATGCTAAATTTGAACAATATTATAATTTTTTTAGAAACCAAATCAAGCAGAAACACTAGTGGTGTACTAATTGAAAACTTAAAAAAAGTTTACAAAACATTGAGAAATAAATGATTTAATTTGATGCATTAAGTCAACTTTAGTTTATATGTATAATCCATGTATTTTGTGTCTTTAACAGCAGCTTTTTTTGAGTAATTCTATATAATTTTCTCTATGTCGTTTCTCACACAAGAGTTGATTTTTCAGTTAAAGGTTTCCTTTATGATCCGAAAGTTTTGGTGCAGTTTTATAATGAAGAATTAACTTTTTGAATATTGTTGATTTAGCTCTCGTGTTGCTGTTTTCGTCTTCTACGGGGGCCAGATGGGGCTTTCTAGTTTAGAATTTCGCACTACAACTAGAGGACAAATAAATAAGCAAAATCTGGACGGTTTGCTTCCAGGAAATCAGTTGAATCATGCCTAAGGACAATTCGTCTAAAATAACCCATTGGAAGTGGTTTTAAACGTGGAATCGCATTATTTCACCTCGTTTCCGTACGTTGCAAACCCGTATAAACACATTCGATAATTGCTCACTTTAATTCTTCTAGTCCATTCTTCCATTCTTAAAACCGCAGTTTCTACCTATTAGACAAAGACAAGGTGATTAACTTTCGAATTTGTTGTGCTTTATGTTTATTGCGACAAAGACCATGGTATAGGTTGCGTATGTAGTGGAAAGGAGAAAGAGATTGGTTGGTAGGGGCCTTATGCAGCGAAATTCATACGCTACTTCATCCGAGTGCAGTAGTTTTGATATAGGCAAGACCAGACGAGCGAAAGAACGAACTATCGGCGCGGTTGATTTGAAATTACGATTGAAAGCGGTTTTTAGGTCGCTTTATGTGATAGTGAGTGCGCTTTTTTGGATTTTATACCAGTATTGATAATTTCGTTGGACTTTCTCAGTCATCTTCAAAATGGTATGTGATATATCTTCATTTGGTGTTAGTTGACTTATTTAATCCTATTTTTATTCTAACTTTAAATTTACACCTGTAATATAAAAAAATATGAAACTATTAAACAATTTTTTTTGTAAAATATTATTGAAATTAATTTAATGTTCTAATTGTTCTTTGAGGTGCACTGATTGATAGTCACATATAATATGTCTTGATTGAGTGAACTGACACAATTTTTTTTTAATGTTAGATAAAGTGTACGTCCGTAATCCCGATGTTAGATTGACATGCTTAATACTTGATTGTGAATATTTTGGACAACTATGAAATATTTTTTCATTCCTGCTGCAACCCATTTTGTGACCGATCCTGATTAAAAGCAGAAAAACAAAAATTAAATCCTGAATATCTTGTTAAAACAATTATTTTATATTTTATTTGCAGATTTGCTTAAGAACGTTTTTATAATTACTGAGGAGAAAGTAGTGAAAATTAAGGTATAAATTAAAACTACCTAAAAACTTCTGGACAAACCGTAATTAATAAATAGGGTGAAAAGCTTCTACTTGGCTTTAGACACTTATAATTTTCACTATCTGACCTGCTGCGGACGCAATATCGTTGCTTAATAAATTAAAAAAAAGGCGAGTAGTCACCTGTAACACTTAAACTGCTTACATTGTTTTCAGACTCGAATAAAATTAACTTTCTGAAGCACTAAACCTACTTTCGCTTCTTTAATATAGAAAATGAAACGGAAAACTGAAAAATATAGCTGAAGGCCTATGCAGGTTTCAATGCGCCATTCAACTGCAACTTAGCTTTAAGAGTCTTTAAGAAATGTTAGTTTTCCAAATATTGATTCTTACATACAATACTGTTTAGTTAAATATTTGTTGAATCATCAGAGTCCTTTGCTATTTCGGATATGTTCCAAAATTTTCAGTGTGGTAACACAGTTTTTACAAATTTCAATGCGTGATGAGCATTTGATAGTATTGTCTCCAATATGCTAATACTAACTCCAAACATTCCTAATATCACTATCTGATCGTATCGTACTTTGTATTTAAATTCTACTTAACACTCTCATAAATATTTTATTTTACGTAACTGACCAAATCAACGTCGACGGCAATACTAAATACGAACCTTCCAATTTTACGCAATACATGTTTCTAAATATCCTTACTCAATTATTTTTAATAATTATTATCAGCCGGTCTGCATTGCCAATCTTTTATAGGTTGACACAAACGTAACATTACTGGTGCTACTTTGGTACTATATTAAGGCATAACCGTTTTGAAATCACGGTGCAAGAACTTATTTTATATATTATGGCAGCACTTATTGGTTGCAGGTTATTTATTGGGCAAATTTAGTTGCACTGTGATTTGGAACCAAGCTATATTTATTGTATCCAAGGCAGGATAACCAAGGCACTAGTAGTTCCTGGTTTCTAACTTTTAAAACAGTGTTATGTACAAAATTAGTAGCTGCTGATAAGACTCATTCAGTTTTTCGGAATTTATTTTATCGGCTTGTGTATACTCTATAGCACTTATGCACTGCTACATATATTGTCTTACTCTATTCTCTATTAACTAATTTATGTTACTATTATTTCGATTTAGTCAGTTATTCTATTGGCGAATTAGTACAACTGCAACTTCAAGTTTCATATTGGGAATTTTAATTCATTTCCTGCATTTTACATAGACTAGAAGTGCTTTAGTACCTTTTCATAGGGATCAAGTAAATGTAAAAGGTGTGAGCAAAGAACACGAATATGTGAAAACAATTTGAATCTTCCAAAACATTTTCTAAAATTTTTCATTATTACAGATATTTGCTGTAACAGCCTAAACGGGTCTTACGCCCGCCCCAGCTTTGTAAAGTTTATAATTTTAATATATTACTAATACAATTATTTAAATATTTTTCTATAGCATGTTTTCCAACAATGTTATAACATGTTTCATTTCAGACACTAGAAMAGTTGAATGGTCTATAATTTTGAGCTTATTTGAAGCCATTGAGTATACATCCGATATTTCTGCCGATATTTCTGGTATGACCACTAACAACTATATAAATGAGATAAATCTTGACATAAGTATTTGTAAAAGTGGTCGTGTCAAACTCACAGTCCAAAAACATGCTTGGAAAATAGGAAAACCCATAAACCTGCTTCTAAGTCTAGAAATGGTCGTTTGTTAAGTGGCAGTTATTGTTTTAATATTTTGCACGTTACATTTTTGTTTTTCATATTTGCCCATGGTGTTTAT
>NW_026018465.1:13702-27237 GCF_020466585.1 Dendroctonus ponderosae | reverse complement strand
TAGTATTGTCAAATTTCTGTATAATTTCTCTGTGCCCTATTGGAGGAGCTCTCCCGAAATATTTTCCAATCCCAGAGACTTTGCATTTTTCAACTCTTTGCTCTAGTTATTGAAAATACTGTTCCCATTGTTGTGGTGTAATTGATGATATGATTTCTCTCTTTTTGTTGTTTTTGGCTTTTTTTATTAGTTTATAGTTTATTATTTTCCAACTTTCTGAGCTGCTTTGCGTCCATACCTGAACAATTGTCTCCCTTAATGACTTCCATCTCTCGCGGTGTTTAGCTATTTCCATCCATTTTAATGGATCCTGCAAGTCGCTTGATGTCATCATACCATCTTGTATGCGATCTACTTCTTGATCTTGCTCCCAGCCATGGTCTCCGTTGTATTTCGTCGTCTCTCCTTGCTACATGTCCCGCAAAGTTCCATTTTATCTCAGTTACCCTTTCCATGATATCCTTGACCTGTGTATGTTGTCTTATGTATTTGCTTGTCTTCTTATCTCTTAAAGAAATACCTATCATTGTCCTTTCCCTACCCCTTTATGTTGTTTTTAATTTTTATAATAATACATTGTATTTTTTTCCTTGAGAGTTTACCGAAAGTTGCCCAGCTCAGACGCCTTCTTCGTTCTATTCGGCATCTTTATTTTCCTTTCCTAATTGTATTTGTTGTCCAAGGTATATGTGTTCCTGGACATTTTCCTATTGATTGTTATCTATACTTATAATCGTCTCTTTTTCCGGGCTCGTGATTTTTGTTTTCTGCGTATTCATTTTTAATCCCACATTTTTGTATTTCTCCTTCGATAGGCGAATTAATCTTTAGTTCTTCTAACATTCTGCAAGGATTTTCTTTATTGTCCGCTGTTATCACGACATCATCAGCAAACCCCAGGGGTTCCTAGTATGTAAGTATTTATTCTTTGGCACATCTGCTCGCAAGCATCGTTTTTATTTTCCTTCTCATAAGTGCTTGCACCATTTTATATTCTGATAGATTTTCTGGTATTCTGGAGTTCAGGTATTTTGTTTCTTCTCTCCTATCATTTCTTCAATGTTATCCTCTCACCAATACGGTTTGTTCTGATTGCTCTTTTTGTAGCTTCCCAATGCTTCGTACGCTGCTTCTTGAATCTATCTCTTGGTATCTTTGCAGTACCGTTAATATTGGTGATGTAGGTTTTCCAATTTTCGTCTAATCTCTTTTGGTATAACATTTGTGCGCTACGTCTTCGAGCGTTTTCAGATTGAATCGTCGCTGGTCATTTTCTTTTCTATTGCTCGCTTCGAGTGTTTGTCTTTCGTTTTTTAATGTCTGCAATCTGATCTTTGATCTTAGTAAGTAATGGTGACTGCCGCATGTTGGTCCCCTCTGTACTCTTACATTTTCTATCATCAACTTTGTTTGCTGTTTCACTATTACATAGTCGATTATGGATTTTAGGTTTCTTGCATTTTGAATTCATGTGTACTTGTGAATCTCCTTATGTTGATAGAAGCCATTCAATATTTTTAGTCTTTCTCCGATGATGTTGGTTACTTAAGTTCCTTTAATACCTCATTCAGTTTCTTCTTTAGCTGTCATTTTGCTTTTGAATTCATGATGTGTGTTGTCTGACTGCTCTGAACACTTTTAAATAATACTTACATATACACCTTTGAATAATTTTTGTATTTTTGTAATATTTGACCGATAAATGTAGTTAACTGACAATTGCAAAACTTAGCTTTTCGTTTTTGGGCAGTTGGGCACATGCAAAAGACATGTTTTGCAGATTTATCTGGTATTGGCCTCTAGTTAAATATTTTATTTAATTGGTTCACTGAACACAGTATATTTTAATTGCTCACAAATTCGTAATTTATTGTCATCAGTTCCAATAAATTTCTTATGTATTTCCACATCCTTCATTCTATGTTTTCCGTTTACTCTTTTCTGATAATAGAATTTGTCAATTTCAGTTTCTTGTGAAGAGTATAGTAGTATTTTTTTCGATTATTGTCGATAATTTATTAAATTTTGTGTGTAAGTTTACTGTTTAGCTCAACTGTTCAATGTCTTGGGAAATGTCTCTCATATAGTTCTTTAGATTATTTAATTATTTAGTTTATATGTGTTTACGGTAACAAAAATTGCAGACATTTTTTGAAGCACTCGAATGACAAATTTTATTCCTGAATATTTGTTATTTAAAACAATTATCATCCACCCATCCACAACTTTAAATAATACACTTTCCCAAAACGCTCTAAAAATATTAAACATTTACGAAATTTACATTTTGTCGATGTTTTCCTTTCGGCTTAATCACAAAATCCTGAATAAACCCTATTACGCAACACGCATCCACCCCAGAGTCATAAACACAAAAATAATGTCATTAAATTCCACATTGTGGCAGCTAATACCCTCAGACAGCCGTACGAACATGTCGAATAGGGTGTCTCCCAGATTTACTTAACTATCTTGTCTGTTTAGCCACCGAATTAGCTGTGGGGATGAACAAGGGATGTTTTTCTATTAGGGTAACGCTTTATTATATCTGGGATAACAGGGAAGACCCTCGTGTTCTATTGAACTAAACGCATATATGTGTTTAAATGGACCACCTCGGTTAGTAACAATGGTGGCAAACGAGACACATTTGTGAAATATGTTGTGAACTGAAATGATTTAATATGTTTGATGCGTTCTATGGGTTGCGTTGTTGAAAATGTTGTAGTAAGTGATTAGACACCATTGTTGAATTGAAATATTTTTTTTTATTATGCTCCTCGTACCTCGTAACCCGCTACACACAAAAACCGTTCTAACTCTTCAAAATCAAGAAACTAAAATTTCAATCACAAGAGGCTCTCCCATAGAACCTCTAAATGATTTTGGCATATTAAACATCGAACTGTACATATGTTTTAGTTCAACAATTACATCTGAAAAGTGCGTGGATGAATGATTCGAAATTTTCATGAAATTCCATCGTGGACCCACCGAAAAATTGCCACACAGATAAACGTTCATAGAACGACCGTATCAGACGTGATTAAGCTGTTCAGCCAAACATTATATGTTAACCGAAAAGTAGCTTCGGGCGGGAAAAGTGCATTTACACGCCCACAAACAGTGAATAAAGTTGTCGAGAAATTGAAGATTAATCTTAGGTTTTCCAATCGAAAAATGGGTAATAAAATAGGTTGCAGTGAATGCGCCATACGGCGAATCATAATCAGGATGGGCTTCAAGAGTTATAAAGTTCAGACGACACCAGACAGAAAGACAAGAAAGAACCTGAAAGCAAAAAAACAGACTCAAAAATTGAACACTGATTTTTTCCATAAAAAAATTGCTGTTTGATGGATGATGAAACATACGTTTTTTCTGACTTATCTGAGTTCAAAACTAAGAAAAAGTCAAACTTTCCCTACAAGTTTTTCATGTGGCTGTGGTGAGCGCACCAAATCTCTTGTAACAATAAACACCGAAACATAAGAGAGCGTATCCAAAAAAGATTGTTGCCAATTATGAAACAACATAAAGTCTCAACTTTCTTTCGACCAGACTTGGTTTCTTGTCACTATAGTAAGGGAGCTGTAGAATGTCGCCAAATGAATAAAGTCGTTTCGGTGCCTAGGGAAGCCAACCAAATTGTCCAGAGCTTCGCTCAATCGAGCAATATTGGGCTTTGGTACAAGAAGCTTTGAAAGGAAGGGAAACGGAAGCAGAAACCCTACCAGAATTCAATGTAAAGTGGAATTCTTTCGCCAGAAAAACCAACAAAGCTACCGTGGATGATGAAAAAGATTCCAGAATTGATTTGATTCCTAGTAATAAAATCATTTTTAAAGCGCTTTTTGTTTCACTGGAGTTTTGTTAGCGGTTCGTAAGTTATAAAGGCGTTAAAGTTTTTTGTGTCCATACAGTCCATACGTTCCCTCCCTGTCCAACAGTCCTCTTTTCAAATACGATTTCTTTGACAAAACCTAACACATTTTTTCTCAACCGTGTCACTTTTGAAAATCTCGTTTATAACAGCCTTGCTTCTACATCAAGACTGGAATCAGTTCAGGTGATTGAAATTGGAGTGACAGCTATTAAGTCGTTAATATTAAAAGTAAAACTGGTGAGTTTTTCGGGTTTTTAGGCCGCTAAGAAATATAATTTCTTCCTGATGTTTCGCTAGCACAAGTGGTTTACATCTTCAGAGGTGGTACTTAAGGTACAAATGTAACAATATCGGACAAAGAGGAAAAAACAACTCTCACAACCCATGGCATAGGGATGATTATAGAACTTCATATGCCTGATAATAGGAGCAAGACAACTCAAGTAAACTGCAATAACAATTAAGCAATTAAACATTACTATCAAGAAACTGTATAAATAAATATAATTTAACAAGCAAGTACAGTACGCCCATGATTAATAGCCGATTTAGGTTTTGAAGAAATAAATATTTTTTGTTGTTGCTGCTAATGCTGGAGCGACCTTCTTAAACAAATATACAGAATTTGATCCCGAATCTACTTTCAGACATTCAGACGTTTTAGTGTGGTCAGGGTAGCTTATCTTTAATCGTATTATCAATGTGGTATTATTTTCCGTAATCTTTGTAGTTTGTTTCATTGGTATATTTAATTTCCTTATTAAGTTGATCATCTGCATCTTTCATACACTCATATCCCGCATTGTTGCTTGGGATCGGAAAACCATCTGAGACTGGATATATTCGGCAAATTAAGCTTTGCTCGAACTTGGACGCCAAAAATCCTTCACAACTGTGTCGTATGAGTTGTTTAAGCCATACGTGATAATTTTGTGAACCATGCAAATAAAAAACATTTTTCCAAATTCCCTGATAAAACGAAATTTTTTCTCAAAGTTTTGTTTATTTATATGTATACTGGCATATGCTAATTATTGTCTCAAGCAAGACGATGGAAACTAAGAGGAGATAAGACGGCTACGTACGCTACTGATTTAAAATTTGAATCTACGCTCTAAATCACGAATAATACGTGGACGTACAGCAACCCTTTGCCCTGTTAAATAGAATAACGAAGCGACCGGCTATTTGAACCCATAAAGTATGCTTATCGCCAGAGCACGACTAGGCATTCATTACGGCGAGCACATAGAGCTTAAATAGAGTTTCTGTGATTATGTTTATGTTCTGCGGATTAGGGCACGGTTCATTTATATTTAAAGCTCTATATCTCTCTTCCAGGTTTGAAGCCATTCAGCATGCTGTTAACATGTTGATATTGTTTAGCTGGTTATGTGCTTTGTGTGTGTTTTTGTTGAAGTCAGATTCGCAATAATCTTTTGTTTGATTACAGATTTAAATACAGGGTGAGTTTTTTTCGATGACCAGTACAGGGATCTTCAAAACTATAAAAGTTACGGAATAAATGAAATGGAAAAATAATTGTAGTTTTGAATGCTCTACTCGAAATCTATTTGATTTATCTAAAATTTGATAGCTGTCAAGAGATATTTGGAAAAAACTTATTTATAAGCAATTTTTAGATTACCCCTAGTTCCGTTCATATTAATTTAACAGGAAAATTCCAAACAAAATTGCATAAGACATTTTTACAAAATAACTGTCATTGCTGACATATGACACAAATTTGAGATTTTTCAAATGGCAATCATAGTTGATTATTACCTTACCAAATAGAGCATTTTACCACGATTTCTGTGATATATCACATCGTTAGGTTTTTTTCGAAAGTAAAGTGTCTGTGAACAATTTATAATTTTTCAATTAAGTTGATCGAAGTTTCCCATGGAAAATAGTATAGTAAAGACAAAGCATTGTTTCCATAGCAACAATTATATTGTATGTACCAGTATCACCTGATCAAATGAAGCAAACTGGTTTCGGTAATTTATTTTCCGATTCTCTATTGATATCTAAAGTTTTCGCTGTGGCAACTGGATCACTGTGCAGTTTTTGCTTCACGTCTAGTTAAGAACTTTGTGAGTTTTAATGCTCAATTCTGATAGGAGAATGATAAAATAGATCACTTTCCCATAAAAACAGTACAAACACCGTTGAAATGCTAATAGCAGCAACCTTTCGACTGTCAGTGTAACAAATTAGGGTTCAAAATAGAGAAGCGCGATGCGAAAGATAGCATAACTAATTTCCGTCCTGAAACAATTAAAGATCATCGGAAACAAGCAAAAAATCTCACAACTGTCGCGTTGGCTCCTTTGTTTTCGAAACAGAAATATGGCTACCCGAATTTCAACACAATGCCTTTAATGTGGCCTTCGTGTCGCACACAAATTCCTCGTTCAAAAGGGCCGCTATTTTTTACGGAGGTGGACAGATTATCTAAATGCGTCTGATGCACAGCTTATGTTTCTTTTTTAGATACTGTTAATAACGTTAATTTATAAAGATGCCCGCCGCTAGGGATTCGTCAGCTATGAAGCCTGTTGGTATCTAATCGAGCAACTTTTTCGGTGGATCATTAATGCTTAATGATTGTCATTTTTTCAGACGTTTTTAACATTGAAGTGCCTTTTTTGTTGTTGTTGAAGAGTGATTATTTAATTTATTCACTTTGTGTGGTTATAGTGTTAACGCAAACAAGAGCCTTGAACGTCTAAATCAATCAAGAATTGCAGTGCAATAGTTGCCAAACATATTTGTCGGTTTAGGTTATAAAGTGGATGGACAACAATCTGCATCTTGTTTTACACATATTTTTTTTTTATGGTCATATTTTATTATTATTGTATTTATTTTATAAAGAGGAACAGTATATATCGATTTTCGGAAGAGGAAGTTAATTAAATAATCGACAAAATACATTGTTTTACAACTTTTCCAAAATTATTTTTTGGAGTAACTTTTTTGATGGTCAAATGATTGCTTTAAAATTTGGCACACTTATTACTTGATCATTTCCCCTATTGTACCAAAGTGGACATTCATCCGTTAATGTTAACAGGTTGCACTCACCCACGTCATCTACTTAATAACTTAAGCTTTTTTGTTTTTKTGCTTTCTGTTCTATATTGTTTCGAAAAKTAAAAGARCGCTCTACTTAAAAAACTACCTAGAAAATGTTTATYTGTCACATCTGCCTTTTATTTTTCTGCTGGTTTCTCTTCGGAAATTTAACTTTGTCATACAAACTTGGTCTAAACATCACAAACGTGTTTTTCTCGCGAACTACAAAGTTGGCCAAGCGTTACAATCGTGTTTTTCTCGCTGAGGTGATAGGTTTTCGAGAAAATCTAATTTTAAAATTGTCTTATAGGTATGTGACATAATATAATGTGATTATCTCGTCATACTGTGAGATTCGCACATTTAATTTGGAAGTGAATAAGACGTGATTCTTAGTCTAAGTTTCTACGTTCAGTTAACAATGACGCTTCCAAGCTTAAAAATGCAAATTATTCACAAACAGGAAATATGTTATAGAGGAAAAGTTTATGGAAACCATTGTTATGCAGCAAACGTTTAAAGAAATAGACTTTTAAAACAAACGTTACACTTATCGTCTTTCAACAAACCTCAAAACCAGAAAACTTTTGTATGACTCTTAGTCGTTTATAGGGAAATACTTTAAATATTATAAGTTCTTAAATTTAATAACTGTAACTTAATAAGTCACAACTGAAATGAAAAAAAAGTTTTGGCACGTGGTGGCTGTGCAAGTGTGCAAGACATTACAAAAATTGTGATCTTTAAAATCTGTTCAAAGTGATACTTTATGGCTTTTATCAAAAGTAAGTATTGTATAAATGTATTTTTCAACTACTTTACAAAAAATGTGTATTTGTTTAAAATTCGAATTTATATTTTGGGGAAGAGGAAGCGAAACGTTTTTAATGTTTAGTCATAGTTTTTGCTTTTTTCAACTTAAGCCTCCTGAACAGAGGCCTAATAGATAGTTTTTATTCATAACATTAAAATACAAATCGACCTAACACACAACTCTTTCAAAAAGTATAAACAGTTTTACTAATTAATTTTTTTTAATTTACTTAACTTGCTACACTTATTGCATAATTATATCCTATTTTTAAGATATAAAATGAGTTTACTTGTGTAAATAAAACTTAGACGATTTTGATTTCATCATTAATTTTCTGCTTGAAATTCTCCTAAATCCATTTGTGAAGTTATGCCGTTTCCGCGTTTGTAGCCTCATATACTTGTTTTATTTTAGCATTTAATATCTATAAATATTGTGTGTATGTATATTCTATATTAGATCTGCTTTATTTATCTATTGTTTTAATTTTCCGTAGTTTTTTCAGCATCGAACTTAATCGAATCGATTAACCTTGTAAATCGAAGTAAAACTTGGCATGCGAAGGGATATTTTAAGCACAACAGTTATAATTATAATTCTTTTGCTTTTTCTCTTTATAGATTTATTGTTCATAGTGTCATGTCATGATCCTAGTGTCATGTATTTGTCAATTTTGTAAAGTATACTGCTTATATATACTATGTTGCTATATATACTGCTTTCTTTCCTAAGCAAAATTATTTCAGTAAATACACATTTATGTGTATAGGGTTGTTCACAAAAGAAGTTTCAATCATCTACTTCATTGTTTCAAATGGAAGCACATGGCAGGGTTGATATTTGATTCATAGTGCCGTGAAAATCGCATCAATATGACGTGACATTTCTTAGTGGGCCGTACATAACCATGGGTCCTTCTCACACGATTATATTTTGTGCCAACTGAGCTTCCCTTCTAGTGGAATTTTTTAGTTAGGTTGAATTGAAAATTGAAACTTTGAATTGAACTATTGAAAAAATCGAGGTGTGCTTCAAAAAGGACGCTATTTGCAAAAACAACAAAAAAATGCGAAAATCGCATGGAAACAATCGCGTATATTTCGGTAAGCTTGAGGGTCCAAGAAGGTGTAAAAGAGCGGACGCAAAAAATATTCGTAAGTTTGAGCCTGGCCCAAAATTAAAAAAGGCCTTTTTTCCAGGTAGGTTATTTAACAATTGCATTATGCTAAAACTGTGCGTCCAATTTTATCTTCGTTTCGTATTACAGTCAAGTACTTTTGTACAATGTATGGCGCGATTGGGTTATTTTTTCATTGTTAAATAAATAATAAAAAAATACCTTGTATTTTGCCTACTTTTTTGCACTTTCGAGCATTTTACAGCGAATATTTTAAATCCACCTTAGCTAGAAAATTTCATAGCTAACAAATATTTAAGTAAGTATATATTTTTTCTCTAAATTGCATACTTGCGGAGTTATAAGCGAGTGTTTCCGAAAGAAACACTCGCCTCGGTGTTTTCAATAGGTATACCATTCCCGAGGGATTCCAATAGTTATCTAAGTTATGTCACGTTAGAGCCATACCAATCGGTAACCCTTCTGGCCTATAAGCTATACTGAATTTATCTAGAGACGCAAACAAATCATTCCCACATTACGCAATACTTGGTGAATTAACGATTTACCCGAAGTGATTACGCAGCTTGAGAACCTGTAATAAAAGCTATTGATGGAATGCTTGTGTTTGCAGCGCAACCAATCAAATGGTATTCAATTAAAATGGGAAATGGCATGCTGAAACACCTCTTTCACACTTAAATACTGCTATTACGGACACTTGCAACTACAAATTTGCTTATTAGGCTTGTAATGCAATTGGGAGTCTTGCTGGGTGCTGTTGGTTGAAGCTTACATTTTATTGTAAATAGTTAAGCCGCGTTCTCAACTTTTAAATAGTATGGATTCTAAGAGGAACTGCTGCTTAACGCACCAAACAGAATAGCTATTTAATATATTTTCACCAAATAAGACCAAATCTTGGATATCTCAAATTTAACTCAATGGTTTGATTTTTTACTCCAGTCTAGTCACGTATCCACTATTTCAGAATTTATTACTATTGCCCAGGAGAATCAATTAAAGCAACTCTGAAGTTCTCATTGAAACGAACATTGAAAAATTAATTAGCATAATATTTTCTCCGAAATTTATTGAGTTAATTAGAGTCGTAAAGAGTGCCACCCACGCACCGCTAATACGGCACGTAATCACTAAAGGAGGCATAATACGTTAAACATGAAACAAATAAATTAACTCACAGCAATGCGGACGCGCTTACCCAATTAATTCGCCTCCCCAGGCGAGCATTTTCCACCGCCATAATGATCTACGAGGTAATTATGGACGCTCTGTAATTATTTATGGAGTGGTTATGGGCCAATGTGGGATATTCTACACAATCTTCTTAAGTAAAGGGTTTTTGAAAATGCCGAGAATAAATAACAAGGCCTGATATTTATTGGGATGCACAATTCATTCTGTAATGAACATCTGTATCTGGATTGTAAGATTATCCAGACTTATCTTGTAAGAGTCTTCCAGCTCTAAGCGTTGAAGCACAAATAGACATTGTTGGCGAAATTTTGAATGACTAAAGTAACTCTACGTATGCATTTAGTAACCTTTGTGACAATTATTGGTGAATAAAACCTACCACTTCACAGTCTCGATCAAATTCATACAATTAATTGTTGTATTCGTACTCTTCACAGTGAGTATTTGCTTTGGAACTTTTGTGAAGGCCATTTGGTTTTGATATCAACGTTATTCTGCTGTTAAATACTAGATATATATACAGGGTGATTCAAATTTGGTATCTCTCCCTTTAAGGGGTTATAGGATATTGCTTGGAGAGTACGCGAAAAATACTGAACCATTTTTCTTCGAAATTTTTTAGAAGGTATTAACAGTTGAAGATCTTGAAGAATTTCAACTTTGTTAACAAATACTATTTTGAAATAGTCCCATGTTTGATTGGTAACTTATTGGAATGCTTGATCGTTTGAAGAGAGAAACTAAAATCATCACTTCAAATTATGAAAAATTCGCATCTTAAAAAAGTACTCTTCTACAATTTTTTGATGAAAATTCAATGCGGCAAAGACTTTTATTGTCAATACCAGCAAATTTCAGGTAGACAGCTTTTGTCAAACTGTGAAGTAGTTTGAAGTTTCTTTCACAAAATGTTCACCAATATCGAGTATATGATGTGCTCTTGGTTCTGATCTAGTTTTGGAGATTGCCGTTCTGCTGAGCTGAGCTCATTTCAAACACTTGCCTGATTCTTCAGCCAGGATGTCCGTCTTCTGCCGCACAGCTTATGTCAATATGGTAAGATTAACTTTAACCGATATACGGATTTCATTATTAATGCGACTAGCTACCTTCCGTAAATGTAACTAGTATTGGTTTTTATATCTCAAGTAGGTACTTTATATCTCAAATGTTTTTTTCTTAAACATTTATTTTTTAAATTGCAAATATTTATATTTGCAGTTGTGTTTTTTGCTTCACAGTTTATTGTTACAAATCACTTTTTAAGTTTAATTTAATTTAAAAGTAATTTTTGAAGTGGATTCAAAATTGGCGTAATTTCTTTTGAGAGGTTACTAGGGCTTACTTGGAAATACAAGACATACAAATAATGGTGTGCTTAATTAGTGACCGTGATGATAATCAGTAATTATTTAGGTTTGTGGGATTTTGGATCAATAGATGATGGCAAAAATAAAACACTCATTTTTCATGGGCCGACGTTCATCCTCAGGGCTCTATGAAGTTGTGTGTGTTATATTTCCACCAAATGTACTTCGACCGGTCGCTATTAGCAATAACGTCATAATATAGCTTTAAACTAAAATCTATACATGTAGCGAGTACACTATTTGGTATGGCCAAACATTATATTCCCTATTACTACATCTTTCGCTCTGTCTGATTTAATAATTATTATCTGTTAACTCTCTTTACTGTCTCATTTATTGCCCTATTTATCGAAAAACTAAATTACAAGTAATATTCGGCTAATATATATTCACAATTAGTAGGGACCTATTTCGCTTTCGATAAATATCGAAAGGCGAAAAAAAATTAATGATCTGATCGTCAGCGGGACATTGCCCAAAAAGTATTTCCCAAGGTCCTAGAAATCAGATAAGAATCCTCCGAATTCACCCAAAATATCTTGGAAATTGGGCACAATAGAGCGGCCTTTACAAAGCAGACCGACATCAATGTTGTGACTAAACCTCACCTGTATATTTTGTAAATACCTGCTCTTAGTGTCAAAATAGATAGTGAAAACGAGCTGGGAATAATTTGTGGTACATAAAGAGACCCTGCTGGGCGAGTTGTGTGGTATTTCCAGTTCCGAAAGGGGGCTCCACTGTCACCACTAAAATAAATGTCTTCCCATTGCCTTTGGCGGTATGCAGATTGTTATTTGTCAAATGACTTTTAGTACTTTCGTAAAGAAGTTTGGAGTCTAGTTCGATTCGGTGGGCTTTGAGTTATTTTATTTTCCGCAATTCGCAATCGTTGGGCTGACCGGTTTCGACCAGAACACCAAGCAAAAATCACGCATTGTAATTCGGCATTGTGCGATTTCTTTAGATTAAATTCTTTCTCCTTCTTCTATAATAACCGTCCCACAACACCATGTAAACTTCGGCATCCGTCTCATTTATTGTGTTAATTAGTGGGTAAGAACGCGTAAGCCCTTAGCCCACATGTTACGTATTTGTTTATTTTTTTTATCTTAAAATTAACATCAAAGTGATAAAATAAGTTTAAAGCAGTGGCTACTTACACGTAAATTATAAATATACATGTCGAGTAAAGGTAAAGTGGTGAGCAAGTATAAATACACTCACTTTCAATTAGGTGGAAGCAGTCGATTCATGACATGATTAAATATTGAAATTAACCAAGAAACTGCTAAAGTTACAACGAGCTTAAATGGTTTTTGTAAATGATAAAAAATTACGTAAAAATGTTCTCGTCCGTAAATAAAAATGTCTGCTGCATTGGAAATACTGAAAAAAATATTTTAGTATAAATAGATTAGATTTATAGAGGATGTATCATGCTTCAGTACAGACAGATTTCTTAGAGCTCCAGAAAGAATGATAAAAATAATTGATTATTTGCAAAATTGACTCGCTTTTCAGAATTTAATAGTCAGGCATTGACATTCAGGCGTTAAGAGCGAAGGGTTTAAGTTTTTTATGCATCTATTATAAATACAGAGCTATTCAAAATGTGCGTCATTTATCGGGGGTGTTTAAGTAAGTACGGGAAAAACAGTAAAAAAATAGATATTTGCAAAAAATTATCTGATCTAGTTTGTACATCGGAAAAAACATTTTCCAAGGAACATTAATTAACATTGCGTAAATATATGTTGTTTCTTAAATAACAAAGCTCAAGTAAGCATGCCATCAGGTCAATTCAACAGGATTTGTTAAATGTAAGAATTGTCAACGAGGAATTGTTCTTTTATCGTCATCATAACCTCAATTTCAAAACTCCAAACAAGTTTGGCCCGTGCAACCACGTTGTTGAATGTTCATTAAAAATTGTTTAATTTAATATAACAAATTGTCGTAATTTGAAGAAGATGGTATTTTTTCCGAACGGTTAAGTATTCCAATAAGTTACCAATCAACGATAGGACACTTTCAAATATAGTT
>NW_026018465.1:0-13602 GCF_020466585.1 Dendroctonus ponderosae | reverse complement strand
TAATATATATTTCTATATATTCTTATTAACTATATTTGAAAGTGTCCCATCGTTGATTGGTAACCTATTGGAATACTTAACCGTTCGGAAAAAAATACCATCTTCTTCAAATTACGACAATTTGTTATATTAAATTAAACAAGTTTTAATGAACATTCAACAACGTGGTTGCACGGGCCAAACTTGTTTGGAGTTTTGAAATTGAGGTTATGGTGACGATTAAAGAACAATTCCTCGTTGACAATTCCTACATTTAACAAATCCTGTTGAATTGACCTGATTGCATGCTTACTTGAGCTTTGTTATTTAAGAAACAACATATATTTACGTAATGTTAATTAATGTTCCTTGGAAAATGTTTTTTTCCGATGTACAAACTAGATCAGATAATTTTTTGCAAATATCTGTTTTTTTACTGTTTTTCCCGTACTTACTTAAACACCCCCGATAAATGACGCACATTTTGAATCGCTCTGTATTTATAATAGATGCGTAAAAAACTTAAACCCTTCGCTCTTAACGCCTAAATGTCAGTGCCTGATTATTAAATTCTGAAAAGCGAGTCAATTTTGCAAATAATCAATTATTTTTATCATTCTTTCTGGAGCTCTAAGAAATCTGTCTATACTGAAGCATGATTCATCCTCTATAAATCTAATCTATTTATACTAAAATATTTTTTTCAGTATTTCCAATGCAGCAGACATTTTCATTTACTGGATGAGAACATTTTTACGGGTTTTCAAAGCAAGTACTTCAGCATTTTTTATCATTTACAAAAACCATTTAAGCTCGTTGTAACTTTAGCACTTTCTTGGTAAATTTCAATATTTAATCATGTCATCAATCGACTGGTTCCACCTAATTGCTAAGTGAGTTTATTTATACTTGCTCACCACTTTACCTTTACTCAACATGTATATTTATAATTTACATGTAAGTAGCCACTGCTTTAAACTTATTTTATCACTTTGATGTTAATTTTAAGATAAAAAAAATAAACAAATACGTATACGTAAATACGTATACGTATCATGTGGGCTAAGGGCTTACGCGTTCCTACCCACTGATTAACACAATAAATGAGCCGAAGTTTACATGGTGTTGTGGGACGGTTATTATAGAAGAAGGAGAAATAAATTTAATCTAAAGAAATCGCACAATGCCGAATTACAATGCGCGATTTTTGCTTGGTGTTCTGGTCGAAACCGGTCAGCCCAACGATTGCGAATTGCGGAAAATAAAATAACTCAAAGCCCACCGAATCGAACTAGACTCCAAACTTCTTTACGAAAGTACTAAAAGTCATTTGACAAATAACAATCTGCATACCGCCAAAGGCAATGGGAAGACATTTATTTTAGTGGTGACAGTGGAGCCCCCTTTCGGAACTGGAAATACCACACAACTCGCCCAGCAGGGTCTCTTTATGTACCACAAATTATTCCCAGCTCGTTTTCACTATCTATTTTGACACTAAGAGCAGGTATTTACAAAATATACAGGTGAGGTTTAGTCACAACATTGATGTCGGTCTGCTTTGTAAAGGCCGCTCTATTGTGCCCAATTTCCAAGATATTTTGGGTGAATTCGGAGGATTCTTATCTGATTTCTAGGACCTTGGGAAATACTTTTTGGGCAATGTCCCGCTGACGATCAGATCATTAATTTTTTTTCGCCTTTCGATATTTATCGAAAGCGAAATAGGTCCCTACTAATTGTGAATATATATTAGCCGAATATTACTTGTAATTTAGTTTTTCGATAAATAGGGCAATAAATGAGACAGTAAAGAGAGTTAACAGATAATAATTATTAAATCAGACAGAGCGAAAGATGTAGTAATAGGGAATATAATGTTTGGCCATACCAAATAGTGTACTCGCTACATGTATAGATTTTAGTTTAAAGCTATATTATGACGTTATTGCTAATAGCGACCGGTCGAAGTACATTTGGTGGAAATATAACACACACAACTTCATAGAGCCCTGAGGATGAACGTCGGCCCATGAAAAATGAGTGTTTTATTTTTGCCATCATCTATTGATCCAAAATCCCACAAACCTAAATAATTACTGATTATCATCACGGTCACTAATTAAGCACACCATTATTTGTATGTCTTGTATTTCCAAGTAAGCCCTAGTAACCTCTCAAAAGAAATTACGCCAATTTTGAATCCACTTCAAAAATTACTTTTAAATTAAATTAAACTTAAAAAGTGATTTGTAACAATAAACTGTGAAGCAAAAAACACAACTGCAAATATAAATATTTGCAATTTAAAAAATAAATGTTTAAGAAAAAAACATTTGAGATATAAAGTACCTACTTGAGATATAAAAACCAATACTAGTTACATTTACGGAAGGTAGCTAGTCGCATTAATAATGAAATCCGTATATCGGTTAAAGTTAATCTTACCATATTGACATAAGCTGTGCGGCAGAAGACGGACATCCTGGCTGAAGAATCAGGCAAGTGTTTGAAATGAGCTCAGCTCAGCAGAACGGCAATCTCCAAAACTAGATCAGAACCAAGAGCACATCATATACTCGATATTGGTGAACATTTTGTGAAAGAAACTTCAAACTACTTCACAGTTTGACAAAAGCTGTCTACCTGAAATTTGCTGGTATTGACAATAAAAGTCTTTGCCGCATTGAATTTTCATCAAAAAATTGTAGAAGAGTACTTTTTTAAGATGCGAATTTTTCATAATTTGAAGTGATGATTTTAGTTTCTCTCTTCAAACGATCAAGCATTCCAATAAGTTACCAATCAAACATGGGACTATTTCAAAATAGTATTTGTTAACAAAGTTGAAATTCTTCAAGATCTTCAACTGTTAATACCTTCTAAAAAATTTCGAAGAAAAATGGTTCAGTATTTTTCGCGTACTCTCCAAGCAATATCCTATAACCCCTTAAAGGGAGAGATACCAAATTTGAATCACCCTGTATATATATCTAGTATTTAACAGCAGAATAACGTTGATATCAAAACCAAATGGCCTTCACAAAAGTTCCAAAGCAAATACTCACTGTGAAGAGTACGAATACAACAATTAATTGTATGAATTTGATCGAGACTGTGAAGTGGTAGGTTTTATTCACCAATAATTGTCACAAAGGTTACTAAATGCATACGTAGAGTTACTTTAGTCATTCAAAATTTCGCCAACAATGTCTATTTGTGCTTCAACGCTTAGAGCTGGAAGACTCTTACAAGATAAGTCTGGATAATCTTACAATCCAGATACAGATGTTCATTACAGAATGAATTGTGCATCCCAATAAATATCAGGCCTTGTTATTTATTCTCGGCATTTTCAAAAACCCTTTACTTAAGAAGATTGTGTAGAATATCCCACATTGGCCCATAACCACTCCATAAATAATTACAGAGCGTCCATAATTACCTCGTAGATCATTATGGCGGTGGAAAATGCTCGCCTGGGGAGGCGAATTAATTGGGTAAGCGCGTCCGCATTGCTGTGAGTTAATTTATTTGTTTCATGTTTAACGTATTATGCCTCCTTTAGTGATTACGTGCCGTATTAGCGGTGCGTGGGTGGCACTCTTTACGACTCTAATTAACTCAATAAATTTCGGAGAAAATATTATGCTAATTAATTTTTCAATGTTCGTTTCAATGAGAACTTCAGAGTTGCTTTAATTGATTCTCCTGGGCAATAGTAATAAATTCTGAAATAGTGGATACGTGACTAGACTGGAGTAAAAAATCAAACCATTGAGTTAAATTTGAGATATCCAAGATTTGGTCTTATTTGGTGAAAATATATTAAATAGCTATTCTGTTTGGTGCGTTAAGCAGCAGTTCCTCTTAGAATCCATACTATTTAAAAGTTGAGAACGCGGCTTAACTATTTACAATAAAATGTAAGCTTCAACCAACAGCACCCAGCAAGACTCCCAATTGCATTACAAGCCTAATAAGCAAATTTGTAGTTGCAAGTGTCCGTAATAGCAGTATTTAAGTGTGAAAGAGGTGTTTCAGCATGCCATTTCCCATTTTAATTGAATACCATTTGATTGGTTGCGCTGCAAACACAAGCATTCCATCAATAGCTTTTATTACAGGTTCTCAAGCTGCGTAATCACTTCGGGTAAATCGTTAATTCACCAAGTATTGCGTAATGTGGGAATGATTTGTTTGCGTCTCTAGATAAATTCAGTATAGCTTATAGGCCAGAAGGGTTACCGATTGGTATGGCTCTAACGTGACATAACTTAGATAACTATTGGAATCCCTCGGGAATGGTATACCTATTGAAAACACCGAGGCGAGTGTTTCTTTCGGAAACACTCGCTTATAACTCCGCAAGTATGCAATTTAGAGAAAAAATATATACTTACTTAAATATTTGTTAGCTATGAAATTTTCTAGCTAAGGTGGATTTAAAATATTCGCTGTAAAATGCTCGAAAGTGCAAAAAAGTAGGCAAAATACAAGGTATTTTTTTATTATTTATTTAACAATGAAAAAATAACCCAATCGCGCCATACATTGTACAAAAGTACTTGACTGTAATACGAAACGAAGATAAAATTGGACGCACAGTTTTAGCATAATGCAATTGTTAAATAACCTACCTGGAAAAAAGGCCTTTTTTAATTTTGGGCCAGGCTCAAACTTACGAATATTTTTTGCGTCCGCTCTTTTACACCTTCTTGGACCCTCAAGCTTACCGAAATATACGCGATTGTTTCCATGCGATTTTCGCATTTTTTTGTTGTTTTTGCAAATAGCGTCCTTTTTGAAGCACACCTCGATTTTTTCAATAGTTCAATTCAAAGTTTCAATTTTCAATTCAACCTAACTAAAAAATTCCACTAGAAGGGAAGCTCAGTTGGCACAAAATATAATCGTGTGAGAAGGACCCATGGTTATGTACGGCCCACTAAGAAATGTCACGTCATATTGATGCGATTTTCACGGCACTATGAATCAAATATCAACCCTGCCATGTGCTTCCATTTGAAACAATGAAGTAGATGATTGAAACTTCTTTTGTGAACAACCCTATACACATAAATGTGTATTTACTGAAATAATTTTGCTTAGGAAAGAAAGCAGTATATATAGCAACATAGTATATATAAGCAGTATACTTTACAAAATTGACAAATACATGACACTAGGATCATGACATGACACTATGAACAATAAATCTATAAAGAGAAAAAGCAAAAGAATTATAATTATAACTGTTGTGCTTAAAATATCCCTTCGCATGCCAAGTTTTACTTCGATTTACAAGGTTAATCGATTCGATTAAGTTCGATGCTGAAAAAACTACGGAAAATTAAAACAATAGATAAATAAAGCAGATCTAATATAGAATATACATACACACAATATTTATAGATATTAAATGCTAAAATAAAACAAGTATATGAGGCTACAAACGCGGAAACGGCATAACTTCACAAATGGATTTAGGAGAATTTCAAGCAGAAAATTAATGATGAAATCAAAATCGTCTAAGTTTTATTTACACAAGTAAACTCATTTTATATCTTAAAAATAGGATATAATTATGCAATAAGTGTAGCAAGTTAAGTAAATTAAAAAAAATTAATTAGTAAAACTGTTTATACTTTTTGAAAGAGTTGTGTGTTAGGTCGATTTGTATTTTAATGTTATGAATAAAAACTATCTATTAGGCCTCTGTTCAGGAGGCTTAAGTTGAAAAAAGCAAAAACTATGACTAAACATTAAAAACGTTTCGCTTCCTCTTCCCCAAAATATAAATTCGAATTTTAAACAAATACACATTTTTTGTAAAGTAGTTGAAAAATACATTTATACAATACTTACTTTTGATAAAAGCCATAAAGTATCACTTTGAACAGATTTTAAAGATCACAATTTTTGTAATGTCTTGCACACTTGCACAGCCACCACGTGCCAAAACTTTTTTTTCATTTCAGTTGTGACTTATTAAGTTACAGTTATTAAATTTAAGAACTTATAATATTTAAAGTATTTCCCTATAAACGACTAAGAGTCATACAAAAGTTTTCTGGTTTTGAGGTTTGTTGAAAGACGATAAGTGTAACGTTTGTTTTAAAAGTCTATTTCTTTAAACGTTTGCTGCATAACAATGGTTTCCATAAACTTTTCCTCTATAACATATTTCCTGTTTGTGAATAATTTGCATTTTTAAGCTTGGAAGCGTCATTGTTAACTGAACGTAGAAACTTAGACTAAGAATCACGTCTTATTCACTTCCAAATTAAATGTGCGAATCTCACAGTATGACGAGATAATCACATTATATTATGTCACATACCTATAAGACAATTTTAAAATTAGATTTTCTCGAAAACCTATCACCTCAGCGAGAAAAACACGATTGTAACGCTTGGCCAACTTTGTAGTTCGCGAGAAAAACACGTTTGTGATGTTTAGACCAAGTTTGTATGACAAAGTTAAATTTCCGAAGAGAAACCAGCAGAAAAATAAAAGGCAGATGTGACARATAAACATTTTCTAGGTAGTTTTTTAAGTAGAGCGYTCTTTTAMTTTTCGAAACAATATAGAACAGAAAGCAMAAAAACAAAAAAGCTTAAGTTATTAAGTAGATGACGTGGGTGAGTGCAACCTGTTAACATTAACGGATGAATGTCCACTTTGGTACAATAGGGGAAATGATCAAGTAATAAGTGTGCCAAATTTTAAAGCAATCATTTGACCATCAAAAAAGTTACTCCAAAAAATAATTTTGGAAAAGTTGTAAAACAATGTATTTTGTCGATTATTTAATTAACTTCCTCTTCCGAAAATCGATATATACTGTTCCTCTTTATAAAATAAATACAATAATAATAAAATATGACCATAAAAAAAAAATATGTGTAAAACAAGATGCAGATTGTTGTCCATCCACTTTATAACCTAAACCGACAAATATGTTTGGCAACTATTGCACTGCAATTCTTGATTGATTTAGACGTTCAAGGCTCTTGTTTGCGTTAACACTATAACCACACAAAGTGAATAAATTAAATAATCACTCTTCAACAACAACAAAAAAGGCACTTCAATGTTAAAAACGTCTGAAAAAATGACAATCATTAAGCATTAATGATCCACCGAAAAAGTTGCTCGATTAGATACCAACAGGCTTCATAGCTGACGAATCCCTAGCGGCGGGCATCTTTATAAATTAACGTTATTAACAGTATCTAAAAAAGAAACATAAGCTGTGCATCAGACGCATTTAGATAATCTGTCCACCTCCGTAAAAAATAGCGGCCCTTTTGAACGAGGAATTTGTGTGCGACACGAAGGCCACATTAAAGGCATTGTGTTGAAATTCGGGTAGCCATATTTCTGTTTCGAAAACAAAGGAGCCAACGCGACAGTTGTGAGATTTTTTGCTTGTTTCCGATGATCTTTAATTGTTTCAGGACGGAAATTAGTTATGCTATCTTTCGCATCGCGCTTCTCTATTTTGAACCCTAATTTGTTACACTGACAGTCGAAAGGTTGCTGCTATTAGCATTTCAACGGTGTTTGTACTGTTTTTATGGGAAAGTGATCTATTTTATCATTCTCCTATCAGAATTGAGCATTAAAACTCACAAAGTTCTTAACTAGACGTGAAGCAAAAACTGCACAGTGATCCAGTTGCCACAGCGAAAACTTTAGATATCAATAGAGAATCGGAAAATAAATTACCGAAACCAGTTTGCTTCATTTGATCAGGTGATACTGGTACATACAATATAATTGTTGCTATGGAAACAATGCTTTGTCTTTACTATACTATTTTCCATGGGAAACTTCGATCAACTTAATTGAAAAATTATAAATTGTTCACAGACACTTTACTTTCGAAAAAAACCTAACGATGTGATATATCACAGAAATCGTGGTAAAATGCTCTATTTGGTAAGGTAATAATCAACTATGATTGCCATTTGAAAAATCTCAAATTTGTGTCATATGTCAGCAATGACAGTTATTTTGTAAAAATGTCTTATGCAATTTTGTTTGGAATTTTCCTGTTAAATTAATATGAACGGAACTAGGGGTAATCTAAAAATTGCTTATAAATAAGTTTTTTCCAAATATCTCTTGACAGCTATCAAATTTTAGATAAATCAAATAGATTTCGAGTAGAGCATTCAAAACTACAATTATTTTTCCATTTCATTTATTCCGTAACTTTTATAGTTTTGAAGATCCCTGTACTGGTCATCGAAAAAAACTCACCCTGTATTTAAATCTGTAATCAAACAAAAGATTATTGCGAATCTGACTTCAACAAAAACACACACAAAGCACATAACCAGCTAAACAATATCAACATGTTAACAGCATGCTGAATGGCTTCAAACCTGGAAGAGAGATATAGAGCTTTAAATATAAATGAACCGTGCCCTAATCCGCAGAACATAAACATAATCACAGAAACTCTATTTAAGCTCTATGTGCTCGCCGTAATGAATGCCTAGTCGTGCTCTGGCGATAAGCATACTTTATGGGTTCAAATAGCCGGTCGCTTCGTTATTCTATTTAACAGGGCAAAGGGTTGCTGTACGTCCACGTATTATTCGTGATTTAGAGCGTAGATTCAAATTTTAAATCAGTAGCGTACGTAGCCGTCTTATCTCCTCTTAGTTTCCATCGTCTTGCTTGAGACAATAATTAGCATATGCCAGTATACATATAAATAAACAAAACTTTGAGAAAAAATTTCGTTTTATCAGGGAATTTGGAAAAATGTTTTTTATTTGCATGGTTCACAAAATTATCACGTATGGCTTAAACAACTCATACGACACAGTTGTGAAGGATTTTTGGCGTCCAAGTTCGAGCAAAGCTTAATTTGCCGAATATATCCAGTCTCAGATGGTTTTCCGATCCCAAGCAACAATGCGGGATATGAGTGTATGAAAGATGCAGATGATCAACTTAATAAGGAAATTAAATATACCAATGAAACAAACTACAAAGATTACGGAAAATAATACCACATTGATAATACGATTAAAGATAAGCTACCCTGACCACACTAAAACGTCTGAATGTCTGAAAGTAGATTCGGGATCAAATTCTGTATATTTGTTTAAGAAGGTCGCTCCAGCATTAGCAGCAACAACAAAAAATATTTATTTCTTCAAAACCTAAATCGGCTATTAATCATGGGCGTACTGTACTTGCTTGTTAAATTATATTTATTTATACAGTTTCTTGATAGTAATGTTTAATTGCTTAATTGTTATTGCAGTTTACTTGAGTTGTCTTGCTCCTATTATCAGGCATATGAAGTTCTATAATCATCCCTATGCCATGGGTTGTGAGAGTTGTTTTTTCCTCTTTGTCCGATATTGTTACATTTGTACCTTAAGTACCACCTCTGAAGATGTAAACCACTTGTGCTAGCGAAACATCAGGAAGAAATTATATTTCTTAGCGGCCTAAAAACCCGAAAAACTCACCAGTTTTACTTTTAATATTAACGACTTAATAGCTGTCACTCCAATTTCAATCACCTGAACTGATTCCAGTCTTGATGTAGAAGCAAGGCTGTTATAAACGAGATTTTCAAAAGTGACACGGTTGAGAAAAAATGTGTTAGGTTTTGTCAAAGAAATCGTATTTGAAAAGAGGACTGTTGGACAGGGAGGGAACGTATGGACTGTATGGACACAAAAAACTTTAACGCCTTTATAACTTACGAACCGCTAACAAAACTCCAGTGAAACAAAAAGCGCTTTAAAAATGATTTTATTACTAGGAATCAAATCAATTCTGGAATCTTTTTCATCATCCACGGTAGCTTTGTTGGTTTTTCTGGCGAAAGAATTCCACTTTACATTGAATTCTGGTAGGGTTTCTGCTTCCGTTTCCCTTCCTTTCAAAGCTTCTTGTACCAAAGCCCAATATTGCTCGATTGAGCGAAGCTCTGGACAATTTGGTTGGCTTCCCTAGGCACCGAAACGACTTTATTCATTTGGCGACATTCTACAGCTCCCTTACTATAGTGACAAGAAACCAAGTCTGGTCGAAAGAAAGTTGAGACTTTATGTTGTTTCATAATTGGCAACAATCTTTTTTGGATACGCTCTCTTATGTTTCGGTGTTTATTGTTACAAGAGATTTGGTGCGCTCACCACAGCCACATGAAAAACTTGTAGGGAAAGTTTGACTTTTTCTTAGTTTTGAACTCAGATAAGTCAGAAAAAACGTATGTTTCATCATCCATCAAACAGCAATTTTTTTATGGAAAAAATCAGTGTTCAATTTTTGAGTCTGTTTTTTTGCTTTCAGGTTCTTTCTTGTCTTTCTGTCTGGTGTCGTCTGAACTTTATAACTCTTGAAGCCCATCCTGATTATGATTCGCCGTATGGCGCATTCACTGCAACCTATTTTATTACCCATTTTTCGATTGGAAAACCTAAGATTAATCTTCAATTTCTCGACAACTTTATTCACTGTTTGTGGGCGTGTAAATGCACTTTTCCCGCCCGAAGCTACTTTTCGGTTAACATATAATGTTTGGCTGAACAGCTTAATCACGTCTGATACGGTCGTTCTATGAACGTTTATCTGTGTGGCAATTTTTCGGTGGGTCCACGATGGAATTTCATGAAAATTTCGAATCATTCATCCACGCACTTTTCAGATGTAATTGTTGAACTAAAACATATGTACAGTTCGATGTTTAATATGCCAAAATCATTTAGAGGTTCTATGGGAGAGCCTCTTGTGATTGAAATTTTAGTTTCTTGATTTTGAAGAGTTAGAACGGTTTTTGTGTGTAGCGGGTTACGAGGTACGAGGAGCATAATAAAAAAAAATATTTCAATTCAACAATGGTGTCTAATCACTTACTACAACATTTTCAACAACGCAACCCATAGAACGCATCAAACATATTAAATCATTTCAGTTCACAACATATTTCACAAATGTGTCTCGTTTGCCACCATTGTTACTAACCGAGGTGGTCCATTTAAACACATATATGCGTTTAGTTCAATAGAACACGAGGGTCTTCCCTGTTATCCCAGATATAATAAAGCGTTACCCTAATAGAAAAACATCCCTTGTTCATCCCCACAGCTAATTCGGTGGCTAAACAGACAAGATAGTTAAGTAAATCTGGGAGACACCCTATTCGACATGTTCGTACGGCTGTCTGAGGGTATTAGCTGCCACAATGTGGAATTTAATGACATTATTTTTGTGTTTATGACTCTGGGGTGGATGCGTGTTGCGTAATAGGGTTTATTCAGGATTTTGTGATTAAGCCGAAAGGAAAACATCGACAAAATGTAAATTTCGTAAATGTTTAATATTTTTAGAGCGTTTTGGGAAAGTGTATTATTTAAAGTTGTGGATGGGTGGATGATAATTGTTTTAAATAACAAATATTCAGGAATAAAATTTGTCATTCGAGTGCTTCAAAAAATGTCTGCAATTTTTGTTACCGTAAACACATATAAACTAAATAATTAAATAATCTAAAGAACTATATGAGAGACATTTCCCAAGACATTGAACAGTTGAGCTAAACAGTAAACTTACACACAAAATTTAATAAATTATCGACAATAATCGAAAAAAATACTACTATACTCTTCACAAGAAACTGAAATTGACAAATTCTATTATCAGAAAAGAGTAAACGGAAAACATAGAATGAAGGATGTGGAAATACATAAGAAATTTATTGGAACTGATGACAATAAATTACGAATTTGTGAGCAATTAAAATATACTGTGTTCAGTGAACCAATTAAATAAAATATTTAACTAGAGGCCAATACCAGATAAATCTGCAAAACATGTCTTTTGCATGTGCCCAACTGCCCAAAAACGAAAAGCTAAGTTTTGCAATTGTCAGTTAACTACATTTATCGGTCAAATATTACAAAAATACAAAAATTATTCAAAGGTGTATATGTAAGTATTATTTAAAAGTGTTCAGAGCAGTCAGACAACACACATCATGAATTCAAAAGCAAAATGACAGCTAAAGAAGAAACTGAATGAGGTATTAAAGGAACTTAAGTAACCAACATCATCGGAGAAAGACTAAAAATATTGAATGGCTTCTATCAACATAAGGAGATTCACAAGTACACATGAATTCAAAATGCAAGAAACCTAAAATCCATAATCGACTATGTAATAGTGAAACAGCAAACAAAGTTGATGATAGAAAATGTAAGAGTACAGAGGGGACCAACATGCGGCAGTCACCATTACTTACTAAGATCAAAGATCAGATTGCAGACATTAAAAAACGAAAGACAAACACTCGAAGCGAGCAATAGAAAAGAAAATGACCAGCGACGATTCAATCTGAAAACGCTCGAAGACGTAGCGCACAAATGTTATACCAAAAGAGATTAGACGAAAATTGGAAAACCTACATCACCAATATTAACGGTACTGCAAAGATACCAAGAGATAGATTCAAGAAGCAGCGTACGAAGCATTGGGAAGCTACAAAAAGAGCAATCAGAACAAACCGTATTGGTGAGAGGATAACATTGAAGAAATGATAGGAGAGAAGAAACAAAATACCTGAACTCCAGAATACCAGAAAATCTATCAGAATATAAAATGGTGCAAGCACTTATGAGAAGGAAAATAAAAACGATGCTTGCGAGCAGATGTGCCAAAGAATAAATACTTACATACTAGGAACCCCTGGGGTTTGCTGATGATGTCGTGATAACAGCGGACAATAAAGAAAATCCTTGCAGAATGTTAGAAGAACTAAAGATTAATTCGCCTATCGAAGGAGAAATACAAAAATGTGGGATTAAAAATGAATACGCAGAAAACAAAAATCACGAGCCCGGAAAAAGAGACGATTATAAGTATAGATAACAATCAATAGGAAAATGTCCAGGAACACATATACCTTGGACAACAAATACAATTAGGAAAGGAAAATAAAGATGCCGAATAGAACGAAGAAGGCGTCTGAGCTGGGCAACTTTCGGTAAACTCTCAAGGAAAAAAATACAATGTATTATTATAAAAATTAAAAACAACATAAAGGGGTAGGGAAAGGACAATGATAGGTATTTCTTTAAGAGATAAGAAGACAAGCAAATACATAAGACAACATACACAGGTCAAGGATATCATGGAAAGGGTAACTGAGATAAAATGGAACTTTGCGGGACATGTAGCAAGGAGAGACGACGAAATACAACGGAGACCATGGCTGGGAGCAAGATCAAGAAGTAGATCGCATACAAGATGGTATGATGACATCAAGCGACTTGCAGGATCCATTAAAATGGATGGAAATAGCTAAACACCGCGAGAGATGGAAGTCATTAAGGGAGACAATTGTTCAGGTATGGACGCAAAGCAGCTCAGAAAGTTGGAAAATAATAAACTATAAACTAATAAAAAAAGCCAAAAACAACAAAAAGAGAGAAATCATATCATCAATTACACCACAACAATGGGAACAGTATTTTCAATAACTAGAGCAAAGAGTTGAAAAATGCAAAGTCTCTGGGATTGGAAAATATTTCGGGAGAGCTCCTCCAATAGGGCACAGAGAAATTATACAGAAATTTGACAATACTA
>NW_026018464.1:0-26202 GCF_020466585.1 Dendroctonus ponderosae | reverse complement strand
CTATCAAGAAAAAGGTCTGCAAGTGTGTTTACAGGCGCGCAAAAATGTCCCGGTATCATTTTGATCATAGGTTTTTATTGAACACTCTGTATATAAGCTTATCTCGATAAGTCTGTGATTTAACTATGTACTACGCAGAATTTGCGTTTAATCAGAAAGCCGGTTAATCAGAGCAAGCTGTTAGGTATTTAAATACTTCAAACATGATAACAGCACATCAACAACAACAACATTGTTTTTAATGGAAAATAAATGCCTCTCTCATAGTGAGACATTCGTCATAATTTACGGCGTCTAATATAATGAATTAATTACATTAGATAATTCATTCATTCGCGATAATTTATAAATACATGGTGCAAAAGTTATTTAACGAATAATTGCTTATTATTTTAAGATATAGTTATCTAATTAATGAGAAGTCAATTTGCTTTTACGTAAAAAAAATTTGTTTACTACGTTTTTTTGGTAAGTATTCTACCGACCCAACTCATAATTTTTTTAATTAGAACTAAAAATTATACACAGCGTGTTTTGATTCATCATAGCAATATTTATTTACTGTGCGAATTTAAATATATGCTTCAAGTAAAACGTGAATACATTTATTATATTATATAAAACAATATACCGTTTTTTAGCGCCTTTGGAAAGTCTAATAAATTTAAATGCTCCTGAGATTAACCATTTTGATTGAACCAGATTGTTTATTAAAGTACCAGTTACCTACAATAGACAATTATTTCATCAATAATGTAAAACAAAAAAGAGTATTTTTTTAAACATTTCCAGAAAATTTCTGCTGTTGATGTTGATAAAATGTGTTTTTCTTTTAGGGACGAAGACAATGTGCAGCTGCCTCCATTTGAACGATATGCGACCGGCATCATTTATGTGGACAAGCTTCACCACCAAGAGTCTGAGACTAAATTTGGTGCCTTGGCAGAGGTATTTCAAAATTCAAAAATATATTTTATTCTTTTCAAATTGAGTTTGATATAAAACACATTAAATGTTTTCTAAAATTTCTATGAAAGTAATTATACTTTTAAAAGTATAATCTTTGTTCAAACTGGTACTTACTATAAAAATGTATGTAATAATATAATGTTTTTAATTTATTTAAGGAATTGGATTTGTCCGTGTTGGCTTGGCGTACCGTACCAACCAATAATGCCGCCATAGGCGCAGTTGCGAAAAACTCTGAACCTTTTATGAGGCAGGTAAGCAGATATAAGTACATCTAATAAATGAATAACAAATCTGTAACATCAGACTACATACTTTTTTACCAGTGATTCTATTGTAGGTGTTTGTGGTGCCGAAAGCAGCACTAGATAATGCATCTGATGAGGAGTTAGATCGTGTTATCTTCGTATTAAGAAAGAGAGCAAGCCACGAAATTCCGGCTCCAACTAAGAGATTTTACATCTGTTCGTTGAGCCGGAGAATTGTAGTCTATAAAGGTAAAAACCTATATTCCAGTTGAATTTTTATATATGTAGTAACAGGAAAATCTGTAGATACCAACGTAAACTGTGCCACTGTTACATAAATGGTTTTTTAAATCCGGATATTGTTTTTATTCACAAATTTCTCGAAATGTAAACACAGTTACTACCAGTTCAATTGGAAATATGAAGAACTCATCGCTCGGCTAGTAATACCTGTAAATAATGCCCTCGTAAATACTATATAGTTGGCCAGATGAGGCATGGCGCTTGATGGTACCGATCAGTACACTGAATATTTAGAATGACTAGTTGCCTTAACTAGATGCCTTAACTTTTAAATGTTTACTAATCATTCAAAGAAAAAAAAACATTAGAAACTGCTACAGATATTATAAAGTCAATGTTTGTATTCTATTCGCGCTATTTCTATTAGTAATATTGTTCTTAACTGATCTATATGATAGAAGACCACAGAAGATCCAAGAGTTTAATAATAATATTCACGGAGCAGTCCTTAGTCGCAAATTCCAAAGAATACATTTAAGAAAAAGTTATTTAATTAACATAATTGTTTTAATGTTCACAAAATGCTGCAGAAAACACGATAGCTACAATAATTGTTACTTTTTGTATTTTTTCAGAGGATTTTAAGAGATTTTCTTTTTGTATTAATATTTTAATATATTTTGTATCAATGAAAATACTATATACATAAACATACCTTGGGACACTGTAGTGAGTATACTTTAATAAAGGCTTATTAGTTAAAGAAGCTGCAGACAACAGAAATAAGGAAATTAATTAACTAGGAAAAACTTTACCGATTTCTATTTGACTTGTTATTTACGGTATTAATTTATTTTTGAGTCTCATTATTTTTGTAGGTCAGTTGACTTCAGATCAACTATGGACTTACTTTCCGGATCTAACAGATCCGCTTTACGACACCTACTTGGCTTTGGTGCATACCCGATTCAGTACGAATACTTTCCCTAGCTGGGAAAGAGCACATCCTTTAAGGTGATTATAATATTCACGTAAAAAATATGGAAATCGACAAAATTGAAGCACATGTAAATTTTCTCGAGACCAAGAGACATCATTTAATAATTCGACATCACCTTGACTCTTTTCAAAAGAGGCTGTTTTTCAATAAATTTTCAACACCGACTAATTTCTCTTCAGAATGATAGCCCACAATGGAGAAATCAACACCCTTCGCGGGAACGTAAATTGCATGAAAGCCAGAGAAGGCGTTATGAAGAATCAGATATTTGGCGAAAAACTGAAGCAATTGTATCCAGTTGTTGAACCCAATCTATCCGATAGTGGATCGGCTGATTGTGTGCTGGAATTTTTGGTTCATGCCGGCCAAAGAAAACTGCCAGAAGTATGAGCGACACTTAGAAAGTTGAGAAAAGGGTTTCGATAAAATAATGTTCCAGGCTGTGATGACGATGGTTCCGGAAGCATGGCAAAATGACCCGACGATGCCGGAAGAGAAACGTAACTACTATCACTGGGCAGCCTGCACAATGGAGCCCTGGGATGGGCCGGCTTTGATTTCGTTTACCGATGGGAGATACATCGGTGCTACTTTGGATAGAAATGGACTCCGACCCTCTAGGTTTTACATCACCAAAGATAACATTATGGTTATGGCCAGCGAGGTAGGTTTTTTCGTTGATCCGATCAATGGAGTTTGTATGTAATTTACAGAGAATAGTATGTAATGTCCAATTTGCTCAAATATTTGTTAGTATTTACAATTTTATCTACGGTCCTTTTCGCTAAATATAATTAAAAAATTGCGTTTGTGTTCCGTTCCAAATGCTGTTTGTGAATCAAGTAAGAACATTTTTAAATTCAAGTGATGTTAATATTATAGTCAAGTCCACTTTTTCTATAAGGGTAAGGACAAAACACAGATTTGTAAAAAATGAGAATGGATTTGACGCTATTAAAGAGTGGTACATACTTCAATTACCACTTTCCTGGTCTCAAATTTCTTATGTACTATTTTTTAAGTCTATGTTTTATTTTTCATTTTTAGGTGGGTGTATATGATGTAGACCCAGCCAATGTTATTTTGAAGAGTCGTCTGAAACCCGGGAGAATGCTGCTAGTCGACACTAAGGAGAAATCTGTTATTCAGGATGTGGAACTGAAACATTACATTTCGCAATCCAGACCTCATGCAGAGTGGCTTAAAGAACAGGTAAATTATAAGAAAATTGATACATTTTAAATAAATACAACCTACACTGGATTTCGCAGAAACTTTTAGAGTATATTCGAACGAAACTAGACTGTTTGTTAGAAAAAGAGATTTAAAGCAAATATATGTATATGGTTCATCAAATTTGTACTTTTTCCATTTATTTAAGTTTTATTCTAATAAAGCAATAAAATCATATTCGGAAATGTTCTCAAACGGTCCTTTCACGTGTGCCCGAAAAATCACAATGTCAAAAATTGATAAAACTGCACCGCTTTCAGTTCAAATGCGAAACTCTCACGCACACGCATTTTTCCAAAGCCGTGTACTCCCAGAGTTTTTTGACGCTGTTTAATTTTTTTTATAAATGGTTTATGATAAGTTCAGCTCTTTTGGTTATCGAGATATTGCAGTTTTTTGCGATTTTCTGGAAAACTATGAAAGCTGGAAAATTACCGTTGGATAGTGCTCGATGTACCCGATATTTTATAAAGAATAACTTTTTTCGAAAGGAAGTTTTGTTTCGGACATTTTTGGCGATTTTTTTTAACTATTCCTTAACAGATGGTTAGATATGGAAAAGTGACATGACAAATCAATTTGGTTGGTTCAAAAAATTTCTAGGGCTACAGGGGAAGACGCAAAATTTTGTATGCACAGGGTTATTGATTCAACTTTGGCCACCCCGTTTTAACGGGTTTTTATCTAATTTGAAAATTAGAGAAAAATGTTAAATACAAAAGTTGTAGATATTAACGTCTAGTTTATTTTAATATAGCATTAAATGATACAAGGTGTCTCAAATTCAAGTGACAAACCAATATTCGAGCATATTCCTAAAACACTAATTGACAATAGCAACTCCATCTTAAATCCATTCGGCAAATGGGAAGAAAAAAACTACATTTAACTCCATGTAATAGGTAAATTTTGGTACCGATCAATTGGAAATGCTTCCCAAAAATCAGAAAATGTTGATGATTATATTCGAATTAGACCGTTAGACCGTTCAGATTTGGTTAAAGATTTGTGAACGCCATAATGAGAAACTATGTTTCCCTTTTTAGCCAATAAATCTAAAAAATGTTCAACAATTTACATGTTTTTATGTAAACACAAATTTAAAAAAAATCAAAGAATAATAGAGGGATAGCAAAGCTTTAAATATATTTAAACTGTTTAATGTTTTTTCTACATGTTTATAGTCTTTTCCATTTTTGTTTGCCACTGTTTTAAAAATCTATAGTAAATCTAAACGTTTACGTTACTGCTTACGAAAAGCTTGCGCTCTGCAAAAAGGTTCCGCATACTCTGCTAAACAGTGGCGTCGCCTAGATATGGTGATGGTATTAATTACCTTGAGGTGCACAATCAAGTCAAGTATACATATATTTAAAAAGTTCGTAATTGCCAAATTCAGCTTTAAACCATCTCTCTCCTAGTGGTTGGACACCTAAATATATTTTTTAAATTGCCTCATTTGGCTCAAATTTGGAGAACCGGTTGAGCTGTAGAGCGTTAGTTCTCATTGCCACATAGAGCCTTAAAATGCTAACTTTTGGTACTAAACAGAATTTTAGGAAAGTTTACAGTTTTCACGCAAAGTGTGCAAATTCAAAATTTATGCGCGTTTTGAAAACCGCATCTTCTAGTCTTTGGTTCATTCTCAGACTGAAGATACTTTTGGTTTTGATTTTTCGTCTGAAGTTGATACTAAGATTGCTTTGTAACGTATAAATAAATCAGAGGTTTAATCGACTTAAACTCGAAGAAATCTGTTTATGATTCTGGATTATATTTACGTACCAATAGCCCCTTTGTAACACATTACGGTTGAAATATTTATTAAGTTTATATTAGCGAGTTTGAGCGAACAAATAAATGTGAGCTAAAAATTTTTTTAGGAATAAACTTAAAAACATGCGGTTTGTTTACTAGTGTGCAAAGCAACGGCACCTTTTCCATATGGATATACTGCACTTACTTGGCTTTAGTCATTTGTCGTTTTAAAAATATTGGGAATGAGTTCTGTTTTACTGCATTTTTTAAGAGGAAGGCACTTAAAAATATTTTTATATATATTTTTAGTTAGCTTGAAATAATTTGCTATATTGATCAGCTATCAATACCATCCTCATCTATTATCAACCATGTTAATAATAGAGTCATTGTATATGATACGTGGCAAAAATAGTGCAGACAATATTTGAATTAAGAATCGGCTGAAACGAGATTCTCAATGTTTCGTTGTATTTGCTTCAGTGGAAATTCAATAGTACATTTTTTTACACTTAAGATTATTAAAAGTGCAAAGTTCATACTGCCAATTGGCAATGCATTTATAAAGTTATATTTTTCCCAAGTCCAATAAATTTCTGATTTATTATTGAACTAACGACTCTAATTTGAAATTCGATTTTTGCTTATTACTATTACTTTACTTAAGACTCGACTTGTAGATTTAACACGTTTACCAGTACAATTAAAAACACTTGTAGCGCTTTATGAAATTGATGTGATACTAAAGCATAATTTTTCTTTTTCTATATTGTTCCGACGTCTACAGATGGTGAGTTTTCGTAGTGACGACGATTGCTTTCTGTGCAAATGCAGATATTCGTTTTGCTGTACGATTTTTCTTAGTTAGACGCAAATTAGATTTGTATTTTTGATTAACATAGTATGCTTGCGTGTAGTCGTATTAACCCTATTTCTGTTATTTTCCTATGCAAATATTTTAATAGCATTGTGGTAAAGGGGTTAAAATGGGTTTTTCCTTTAGATTTCAATGGATGAATTGAGAAAAGCTCACTTGGAAGCTGGTTGTTCAGCCAAGCCAAAATACGAGCCAAGTGGATTGAGTGATAAGCGACTACCATTGTATGGTTACTCCACTGAGACCATTCATATACTGTTGTTACCCATGATCAACAATAAGTAGGTATTTTGTTTAGAGAGCCGCTTATAATTAAGCAATGACTAATTAATAAATTCACAATTTCCTTTCAGAAAAGAAGCGCTTGGCAGTATGGGCAATGATGCCCCTTTGGCATGCCTCTCCAACTTTGCACCGCTGCTTTTCGAGTATTTTAAGCAATTATTCGCCCAAGTGACCAACCCGCCTATTGATCCATTCCGCGAAAAGGTTGTAATGTCTCTTCAGTGTCCGATTGGTCCAGAGGCCAACATTTTAGAACCCAATGCTAAGCAGGTCAGCATTACTTCAAGCAAATTTAATATTTAATTTTGCATAAAACACGTTTTTTTTAGGTTCACAGATTTTGGTTGAAAAATCCGGTAATTTCTATTGCGGACTTAGACGTGTTCAAAAATATCTCTCATAGAAATTGGTCGTCGCATACTATCGACATTACATTCCCTGTGGAGAGTGGGATTGAAGGATTCCTGAAAAAATTGCAAGAAATTTGCGATCAAGCCAATAAGGCAGCGAAAGCGAATGAATTGATTATTTTATCTGATCGACTGGCTGGCAAAAATCGTGTTCCGATTAGCAGTTTGCTGGCATTAGGTAAGTAAACATAAAAAATATATCGAAACATAATAATAAATCACTGCCACATGAATGGGGACATTTCCAGAAGGAAAAGGTTTAACAGCCGTAAATTGCGACAAACATGTTTTTTGCTCGAAAACCTACTGAAATTTGATCTTGGAGAAAATATGTTGGAAGTAGCTAATGATCTTTACAAATAAAGCCATTTAAATTTTTAGCAAAGTGACCCTAAAATTCATCCCTGTCATATGATATCATATGGAAGTAAAATATGTTAGCACCCAAAACACCTCAAAATATCTAACGGGTATATAACCAGTTTATAAATTGTAGATTTTCTCTAACGGCGCTGCTCCTTCAGTGGTCACATGCCCCGTTTGTAAATTTTCCTCCTCTATTTGAATATTTTCTTTTAGTTTGTATACAAAAATTGTGTATTACTGTAGGCGTTACAGCAAAACTTTTTTAAAAATTTCTAGGAGCAACTCATCATCATCTAATCGAAACTCGACGACGAATGAAAGTGGCGCTCGTAATTGAAAGTGCAGAAGTTAGAGAAGTGCACCACATTTGCGTTCTACTGGGTTATGGAGCTGATGCGATTTGCCCCTACTTAGCTCTAGAACTAGCATCGAGCCTAAGAGACCAAGGAATATTGGATACGAGCTTAACTGACGAAGCGATTTATCAAAACTATGCACAGGCCATGCAAACTGGAGTAAGCAAAGTTATGGCAAAGATGGGCATCTCCACCTTGCAGTCCTACAAAGGGGCCCAGATATTTGAGGCTGTGGGTTTGGCAGATGAGGTTATTGATCGATGCTTCAAGGGAACACCATCGAGACTCGGTAAAAAGCAATCTCAATTATACATCTTGTCTACATAGGTACAGTCTTGAAATAAGTGATTTTTTGAAACCACTAATTGCATTTTTTTAAATCAAATACCCTCTATATTACTGCATGTTCGGGAAGACCATTAAATTTACATGATTAATATACAGGGTGTTCCATTGAAAAAAGCAATTGATGTCTTTGGGCGGAAGACCACTAATTGCTAAAGACACCGCGTATAATTTAGAACAAGTTGCTGTATGAGGGCACAATCAAAAAGTTTTTCGAACCCAGTTAATTTCAAATTTGCATCTATCCAAATCGCGTTATAATTCAAGATTTCTTAGTGCTATGTTTTTCATAGTATTTTGAGTGCACACACTATTACTTGTGTGGTACAAATTTTCAAAAATATCGAGCATTTAGTCGTGATCGAGTATTAACATATTTTATTCAGGGGAAAAAACTTTGTATATTGATTTGTAATCAGCTTGCGTTCGTCTGCTCAACGCTGCGTTCTTTCTCCGTGGGAAATACTTATTTTTTAATGTTTTTTATCTTTACAATTTATAAAGGCAAAAGCATTTTACGATCTGACTTAACTTTTGTTAAGAAAAAACTTCTAGCTTCTCCGCTATTAATGGTCAGAGGAAAATAGGATTTTTAAAACGCGAAATAGTAAAAAAAAACGCGATTTTCACATTTTTTTTACTATTTCGTTGTTTATGCAAATACCAAACCTTATCAAGCTGGCGCACCTCAACATTTTCGATAGGTACACCATTCTTGAGCGATTCCGATCTATATAGTTATCTAAGTCACCTCACGTTAGAGATATATTTGAAAAATTTGGCGTAATTCTCCTGACCTATTGGGCAAGTGGTAAATTTCAGCAGTTTACCACTTGTGTCTTGGCACAAAAACTACCAGAAGTTTTTATTTAGTAGCTGCAATCAACTGACTTTTTGTTATTTGAATGTCAAAATATAATGAGTGCATCGATAGGAACAGTATTTTTATTTGCTATACAAAAGGGCTATCGACCCATGTTGGTACCTTAATTATATATTATTAATAACCATTGTTTAATATTTTGCGTGACCTACATGCTACGAGCCGGACACGATAGTTGCCTACTAATGTGTAGGGGCCTTAAGAGATTATGGTAACTGGTGATAGAAAACAACTCTAGAACTGTGAAAAGTGACTTTTTTTTTAAATATTCGGGGAACTTAATGTTCCACTGAACAGCTAAATTTATAGCGAATATCGTACCATATTTACGTGGTTCGCGATTCGTACTACATACATAACTCGTTCGTTAAAAAGACCAACTTCCTCAATATGTAAATTCCTCAATCTTATGAACTAAATACAAAAACGATCTTTCGAACTTGCAGGAGGAGTAACATTGGAAATGCTAGCGGCCGAAGCATTAGTACGTCACAAAACTGCGTATGAAGTGGGCTCCGATTCGCTTGTTCTAAGGGATGCTGGCAAATACCATTGGCGTGCTGGTGGTGAAAAACATTTGAATGAACCCGCTAGTATTGCGTCCCTGCAAGAGTCTGCTGTGAACAAGAACAGATCTGCCTACAATCGATTCGTTGAGTCGACAATGCAGTCAGTGAGAGATTGCATGCTTAGAGGCCGATTGGAGTTGAGAACTCTGGATGAGCCATTGCCATTGAATGAAATCGAACCGGCATCGGAAATCGTTAAACGATTTGCCACGGGAGCGATGAGCTTTGGATCCATCAGTTTAGAATCACATCAGACTTTGGCGATTGCAATGAACAAGGTAAGTTAAGAACTGACTTGTTGAATCCCGTATGTCCTATGATACTTTACACATTAAGCTACTAGGTGAATTCTCATATTAATCAGGACAATTGACTAATATTAACTTTCTTGAATAGCTGGGCGGTAAAAGCAACACAGGAGAAGGTGGCGAAGACCCAGAAAGATATCTCGACAGTGAGAAAAGATCAGCTATTAAGCAAGTTGCTTCCGGACGATTTGGGGTAACGTCTTCATATTTGGCACACGCTGATGATCTGCAAATCAAGATGGCACAAGGAGCTAAACCTGGAGAAGGCGGCGAACTGCCCGGCTATAAAGTTACCGCTGATATTGCTAAAACTCGTCATTCTGTCCCGGGGGTAGGGTTAATTTCACCTCCTCCCCACCACGACATCTATTCAATCGAAGATTTAGCTGAACTTATATATGATTTGAAATGCGCCAATCCACAGGCTCGCATTTCCGTTAAATTGGTATCTGAAGTAGGTGTAGGAGTGGTTGCTAGCGGTGTTGCGAAAGGAAAGGCGGAGCACATTGTTGTTTCAGGTCATGATGGCGGCACCGGCGCCAGTTCCTGGACAGGCATAAAAAATGCCGGACTACCCTGGGAATTGGGTATTGCCGAAACGCATCAAGTCTTAGTTTTGAATAATCTCCGATCACGAATTGTCTTGCAAGCTGATGGACAAATCAGAACTGGCTTTGATGTGGTGGTTGCAGCCCTTTTAGGGGCGGATGAGATCGGCTTAAGCACCGCTCCTCTAATAGTTATGGGCTGTACCATGATGAGAAAATGCCACCTAAACACTTGCCCAGTAGGAATCGCCACTCAGGATCCTGTACTTAGAAAGAAGTTTACTGGCCATCCAGAACATGTAGTCAACTATCTTTTCATGTTAGCTGAAGAGATTCGGGAACACATGGCAAAACTAGGCGTGAGAACCTACCAGGAATTAATTGGGAGAACTGATTTGCTCAAACCGCTTGAAACCGGTACACCAAAGGCCAAGATGCTGAACTTAAACCTCATTTTACAAAATGCATTACACATGCGACCAGGAGTGAACATTAAAGGAGGGTCCAAAGGCCAAGACTTCCAGCTAGAGCATCGATTAGACAACCAACTCATTGACCTAGCTAGGCCAGTGATTGAAGGCACTCAAGACAGCGTCGATATAGAAATGAAGATCAAAAACGAAGATCGATGTTTCAGCTCCACACTAAGCTATCACATATCTCTCAAATACAACGAGGAAGGCTTGCCTGATGGCAAATCCGTTAATATCCGTCTCACTGGCTCTGCCGGTCAGAGTTTCGGAGCCTTCCTAGCAAAAGGAGTCTCTTTAATTTTGGAAGGAGATGCCAACGATTATGTGGGCAAAGGTCTCTCTGGTGGTTCCATTGTAATATACCCACCGAAAACATCGCCATTCGAGTCCCATTTAAATGTTATTGTAGGCAACGTCTGTTTATATGGCGCAACTTCTGGGTCGGCTTTCTTCAGAGGAATCGCGTCTGAGAGATTTGCCGTGAGAAATTCTGGGGCTGTGGCGGTTGTCGAAGGAGTCGGCGATCATGGCTGTGAATACATGACTGGCGGAATTATTCTTATTCTCGGTTTAACAGGGCGAAACTTTGCGGCTGGCATGTCAGGCGGCATTGCGTATGTTTGGGACATCGATGGAAAGTTCTCAACAAAATGCAACATGGAAATGGTCGAACTCTGCAAATTGGAGGATCGTGATGATGTGCTATTAGTCAAGAAACTTCTAAAAGAATTTGAAGAGTTAACTGGTAGTCTGGTGGCCACAAAGCTCATCAATGAATTTGACTCCAGAATGAAGGAGTTTGTCAAAGTCTTCCCATATGAATATCAACGAGCGCTTAAACAAAATACAATTGTCAAGCAGGCGACTACCCAATCAAACGAACCGAAGATCCTCGACATCGAAGATACAGTAGGCGACTCGCATGAGCCCAGGAAAGCGGAGCGTGCTCTGGATAAAGTTAGAGGTTTTATGAAATATCAACGAGAGACTGGACTGTATAGATCTGCAGACAAACGCATGAAAGACTGGGACGAAATTTACAATTTCCAACACGTGAGGAAAGGACTGAGAGTGCAGGCTGCCAGATGTATGGAATGTGGTGTGCCATTCTGCCAGTCTAACTCACACGGTTGTCCGCTTGGGAACATAATTCCCAAGTGGAATTTGATGGTGTTCCAGAACCAATGGCGCCAAGCACTACATCATTTGCTTCAAACGAACAATTTCCCGGAGTTCACTGGAAGAGTGTGTCCAGCACCGTGTGAAGGAGCTTGCGTTTTAGGAATCTCCGAACCAAGCGTCACAATAAAAAATATTGAATGTGCCATTATCGATCATGCCTTCGACAACGGCTGGATTGTACCTCAGATACCAACATCGAGAACGGGCAAAAAGGTAGTCGTGGTGGGTTCAGGACCATCTGGTTTAGCTTGTGCACATCAGCTGAATAAAGCTGGATATAATGTGACTGTGTTCGAGAGAAACGACAGGTAATATTTCCACTAGGACTAGCCTGTTAGAGACGTCGATAAGTAATTACTAAGTTATTAATAAATGTGTTGTTCTTTATAGGGTTGGTGGCCTGCTACAGTACGGTATACCGACTATGAAGCTGAGCAAGCAAGTAGTACAAAGACGAGTTGATCTACTGACTGCGGAAGGCATTGTTTTCAAGACCAACGTCAATGTCGGAAGCGATATTTCTGCAAAGGAACTGAGCGAAGAATTTGATGCTGTCGTTTTGTGCACGGGAGCCACTTGGCCTCGAGATCTGCCTTTGCCAGGTAAAAAAATATACTAGTTATATTTGCACGTATATCTTCAATCTGAGGTGCCAGGGGAATTCAAACAAATGTACATTTGCTTTTTTGCAAATTTTAAAACAACTACTTGTTGAGTGGTTGTTCAAATTTATACTTTAGTTATACTTTAATAAGATACTTAAAAACTTGTGGTTTTTTAAATATTAATTTTATACAAAATCTTGTTGTTGGTGAGTTGTAAGTTTAAGAATGTTTACATAAAGAAAGAGCTGAGAAATACATTTTACGCTTTGAAGAGCACAATTCAGAAACTAACCATAAATGGGCTACAACGTTAATACATATGTCATGACATATCTGCTGGATGCTTGCGGTTGCAATTTTTCCATAAAAATATATGAAATTGTAATTCTTTCCAACTGAATTGTTGCTAATTTAATGAAATTTAAAAAAGTATCGTAATGTTTGTATTGTAATACCTATTTAGCTTTACTAGAGGTTTTCCAAATGACTATTGAGCTCCTTAAAAATATTGCTTAATGGCAAAGTGCATCTTCAAGAGCTAAAACTAGGAGAATTTTTTTCAAATAAAACAATCCAGTACTCTCCAAGTGAGCCCTAAAAGTAACTCAGTAACCCCCTAAAGAATACGCAAATAGAAAACGATTAATAATATTCTAGGACGCCAACTAAATGGAATTCATTTCGCTATGGAATTTCTGGAAAGTTGGCAGAAGAAGCAAGGTGGAGCCAATCACGACGGTCCGCATGCTAAAGACAAGCATGTAATTGTGGTAGGAGGTGGAGATACCGGTTGCGACTGCATCGCAACTTCGCTTCGCCAGGGTGCAGCTTCAATCACGACTTTCGAAATTCTTCCACAACCTGGACCGAATCGATCCAACGACAATCCGTGGCCACAGTGGCCGCGAGTCTTTAGAGTGGATTACGGACATGAAGAGGTCAAAGTGAGGTTTGGCTCAGATCCTCGTGTGTTCAGTATCATGACTCAAGAGTTTTTGGATGATGGTAATGGACATGTCAAAGGTAAGCCCGTTTGAACATTTCTGTTAAATTTGTTTCTTAAACATCTCCTCTTCTAAATCGGTTTGCATACTAATCGAGAACATTGCGAATGTTTTACTATCAGCAGTTGATACTCTTGGAGTATTTTTACAGTTCTTTAAAGATATTTAAAACGCAAAAAAATGTGCGTATTTGACACTCTTCAGATTTTTCAAGAAAACACGGGTAGTGTCTGTGCCGGCATGAATATAATAACAAAAAACACCTTGGCTTTGTATACTAGAGATACTTTCGGTTTTTGTGTCTAAATCAATTGCGTCCAATCCAAAGTTAGCAGGATTAATTCATCGAATTCTTAACACCCTGCATAAAAAATATATTCAGATGTTCCGAAGCTAGTGAGTAAAAAGTTCCAGAAAAAACACGAAAATTGCTGGAGGATGACGACATTCAGGATAATGCCGGAGAATGGCCCACACTTTGGTTCGTTATTTCCACCAAGGTTCGGCTGGAATCCGTAGAAGATCCTTGTTTGATAATATTTTTGTCTCGTGGCGCTGTCCGATGACCGCGGATTCATTCTTGCTGTTTTATTAGTCTCTTAGTAGTAAAATGTTTTTGCGAGGGATATTTTTAGGGCCACCCCTTTACGATATTTCCTTCGGCCGCACATCTTTCATTTCGAGAAAAACACTGCCTTAAATTCGGGAACCACCTGGCACTCGCTAAATATAGTTTTTCTATAGCAAACCGTGGTCTGGCTAGACAAAGAAAATATTCGCATATGAACGGCGAAAATCTAATTCACTTTTGTATAATTAAAAGTTGGAATCAGCCGGGTTCTGATCACTTAAAGTAAAGTAAATCGAAGTGCGCCCCAGAAACAACCTGATCATGCAGAATGCAACCTGGAGAAAAAACGGGACTGACTCTCCTTAATCCCACTGTGCAGACTTATTTATAACCGATTAAAGGGGGTTCCCCTGCACGATACGCGCTCTTCCGCTGTGCACGCCATTTTTTTATCAGCAGAATGGGGTTCCCTTGTAATACTGGGGTTTCCCTGCACGACAATACCTTTAAAGCTTGGCACCCTTTGAGACACTGCAAATTGCTGTAGAATGAAAGTAAAAGCAATTGCTGAAGCCAAAAAATATAAACTGAGAATGAAGTCATACTCAAGGCAGCACCCATTAGCGGGATTTTTGCTTTCGCTGCTTCGTATTTTAATTGAAGACATAATAAGCCATCAATAATGAACTATTTTCAAATATTTTCAGGGGTAAAGACTGTGAATGTTGAATGGGTGAAAGACGAAAGTGGCCGATGGCAGATGAACACCGTGCCAGGAAGTGAGAAAGTCTTCAAAGCAGATCTGGTGCTGCTTGCAATGGGCTTTTTAGGACCCGAGAGAGCGATAGGAGACCAATTGGATCTGGAACTCGATCCCAGATCAAACTTCAGTGCCAACAATTACAGAACGAACGTGAATAACGTGTTTGCGGCCGGGGATTGTCGAAGAGGTATTGCCTAATGAAGTTTTCAATTTCTCATAGCTTGAATACACTTGCGTTCTCTTCTAGGACAATCGTTGGTTGTCTGGGCGATATCTGAGGGCCGTCAAGCGGCTCGAGCTGTGGATATGTTTTTAAATGAAGGCAAAACTACACTACCTGGTCCCGGAGGAATCATTCAACCCACATTGCCGGTTATAGATTCTGTTGTTTAAGCATTGAACACATTAACGACAAAGTGTGTATTATAATTTCTATTTCTTCAGGTTGTAAGTTTGCACAACGAAATTATTTGATTTGAGCAGTCCAATGCATGCAAACATCTATTTGGGTCGGTATAACAATAAACCCATTTGTGGAGATATAAGAATCGATAGACCGGCAAATAAAAATATTAATGTAAGTGGTTGATACAAGATGCTTGTAACAGAGGCCTGAATGTGTATTAATTCCTATAAAGTTTGTGCCCTGATGCTATAAATCCAATACTTAACAAAATTTCAGCAGGGTAAAACGATATTTTTAATTGGGAAAGCCTACCTGAACTGCCTTTGCCTTTAATCGGTGTTATTTGTTAGAAGTAATTCACATTCAAAACGACTACTATAGTTGGAATAGTGGTGTTTATATTGTCCTTGTACCTATTTACTGTAAATTGAATAATTAGGGACAATGGGAGCACGCGTACTTGGTTCAGGACGATTGTCTATGCGATTTAAACCTTCCGCGATTAATATTAAGTTTAGCTTTAAGAGGTTTACGTCAACTACAGTAATATTTTCTAAATATGACATACCTGTATTTGTTTTCTAGTTACTTAAATATCAATATTGCCAGTACTTGAAACACAGTTACTATTTGCAGTGCTGCATGCGATTCCATTTAAAAGTAACAAATCGAAAGTATAGCCTTAGTTATTCAAGACAATAACTTGTTGAAATGTGATGTAAAGTAACTATTTAGGTGGAGCGCCAAAATAGAACTAAATCAATAGGTGTTAAATTATGTTACTAATTATTATTGTAGACTTTAGGGGTTCTATACGTAATCGAAAAAGTCTAAATTCTTACAATGTTTCTGTGTTATTAATGTGAGATTGTTAATTTTAGAATTAAGGATGAATATCCACAAATTTGACCTTGGTTCGTCAGCAAAAACCTCAGAGAGTATTATTAAACATTATTCAGTGACCCTCCGATTTTTATCGAATATTTATACTGAGCTGTTTCATTTAAGAGTGCAACGGTGGGTGTGATCAAAAGGGTCTCCAAAATAAAACCCCACAAGGCTAAAGCAGATAATTCGCTTAAATTCGGCACTTTGATAAATTGAACACAAACCCCATATCCAAATTATTTTTTGTAGTTGAATTTCATTGAAGAACTTGATGAAATCACATAAATATCAAAATTTACTGTTTGGTTTAATAAATTATATATTGATTCGCTACATTATAAGCTAATATGCGTTTTTCTGTAACAAAGTGGTCCAATTACTTTCCTGATATTCGGTCAGCGTTTAGTTGAAGTTTCGATAATGGGGTTCCAAATTTACTTTAATTATTTTATCATTTTCGGAGGTACAATTAATGTACTCGCGAAAAATCCTGTAAGCAGTTGTGAGTTAAACAAGAAAGCAAATGGAGAGCTGCAGAAAAGCTGGTGGGACTGAATATTTCTTTAATATAAAGTATTTTAACTATCATGTTAAACCATTTCTATTATTTTCCAAAGAAACCAGATTGTTAGGTATATTTTCTCAACATGAAAAATTACAATTACTGTAATTTATACTATTTCTGCGTAGTGCGTTTTTCTTTAATTGCAGAATAAACTACTATTATGCAGTTGTGTTCTTAAATGAGCCTCCTTGCATGTATTATTAAATTGTCCACAATTCTATAAGATGCGAATCATTGCATCTCTTAAACCCTATTTTCTTGAGTATTAGCTGAGTACTTAATACCAAGCTAAAAACGCACATTTGGTTAAACGATGACTTAATTATACCATACAGCTACGTAGGTACTCAAATTATTGGGTAATGTAATTTTAATTTAACTGTGCGCCACTTAAGGACTTCAAATCTATTATTGGTGCAATTCAAAACGATACTCTCGTAAGATTTTTAAAGATGTTTCACTGTTCAGAAGTAATTAATTGAGGTTGATAAAATCATAGTCAATATATTAAATAGATGTTGTTACTGCATTATAAATGTGTTTTATTTACTTTTACTATAAAATGTTGCTATGCCGTTTTAACTATGCTAAATATAAGTTAAGTAGCATGAAAAAATAAGAGGTAAAAATAATATGAGGCAAAAATTTATCAAACCTCAGCTCTCAATAACTAGTCTACTCCGATGGCCTGTCTAGATGATTGAAGTTAAATCCTTTATGTGTTTTTGTTTGTTTGTTGTTTTATTGTGTTGTGTATTGTTGTTTTTTATTTATGTCATAATAATTTCCTATTCAGCGAACTGAACAAACCACTATACTATAGTTCACGTTCACCTATATATTCGATGTAAGTCAACCAGAGTTTCTTTCTCCACCTGATTATAGATTTTTAGTTACCCAGCAACGTAACTTTTCTACACAAACTGACTTTTCGCAGTGCAGTTTTTAATTGTCAATTTACAACACAAAACTACCAAAACGGGCTCTTTTGTATAGGGGGTTTATTCATGCTTTAATCGGCGAAATAATCGAATAGTCTTTTATTCCGCGCAAAGAGAGAGTGAAAAATGATGTCAACCAGTTGTGCGAGCAGTGTTTCCGGCCACAAATTGTCGTCTCAAAGCCAAAACGATAATCGGTAGGAATACTGTTAGTACTCCATTACTATTTGTAAGCTTCAGCCAACCCACATACACTTTCACTTCATCAGCATACTTTTTTTGCTCATATTTGAGGAAAATTTCAATAGAAGCTCGGATGTTTATTATTCGGTTTTTTACATTTCAAATCTTTGTTCCATAAGTATCACTAAGAATGCAGCTTTATTTGCACCAACGGCACAGAATAAGTATTTATTGCGTTAGTATAAAAGCAAACTACTCAGAAATCTGCATTAAAAAATCAGCCATACAGGATGAGAAGTAATCATTTGGTAAACAAACTCCGGCCGTAGATTATCCGATACAAACGAGTAATAAATTCACCAAAAAATAGAAAGCTGTGTTATTAAGATAGAGTGATATAAAATCTATTGAAAGAAATTGCATACTTATATGTGAACACACACGAGTTCACACACACAGTTTCTAATGTCTAAATAACACTAGTTTTACTTTTGGTGATCATACATACTGCGAGGTAGGTATTTGTTCAAAAAATAATAGCCCACAGTGTTTTTCAACATAGAAAAGCTGCTACGGTTACTTAGATAAAAAATATAAAATTTCCCTAGTAAATTAAATAAACATCAATTCTTTCTTAAGAGATATCGTTTTTTTGCGTAGTGACTAAGTAAAGTAAATCAAGGATTTTTTTCGTCTACTTAAAATGTGAGTCTAATGTGTTTCACCTGTAAATGGTAAACTTGTGCCAAAAAAGTGAATATGCAGCATTTCCATATTATAATCATACAGAGCATTTATAACTTGAGCAGTACCTAACTCTTATTTGAATGAAAATAATCATATCATGGTATTTCAAATTAGATTGTTTATCAACAAAGAAAATATTTTTTTTCGTTTGCAAAATTGGTAAAATTATATGGAATTATGATTTTTTGCAAAAGAATGAAAACATTTATATTATAAAGTAATTATTAAATTAGTAGTACTGAGATAAAAAGAAAATAATCAATAATTAACCTTTACTGGGCTATACAAATATACTGGGCTTAATAAAACTTAATTAAAATCGAAGAACAGACAGGAGAAAACAGTGTAATGCTATTGAGATTATTTGAGTTTTATAATAAATTTATTTCAATGTGTTTTTCAGACAAATTTGAGTAAAACTTTTGAAACAGTTTCTATTAAATTAGGGATGCGTTATCTATTAAATGCTAAGATTTTGCCAGAAAAGGTTTATGAGTTTTCCTTATAATTCAGGAGATATTTAACATTAGAGCAAAATTGGTGGCATGTGGAATTTAGTAACCAGGATTAAAATCAGGCAGATATTAATTATCAATATTTCAGAAGCAGTAAAAGAAACCGCAATGCTTGAGTAATGGGAAAGCTTTCCGGTATTTACAAAATTTAATTTTACTTGTTTACCGGAAAAATTACTTGTTTTATTGCATCAGTCAAAAGTTGCGTATTCTAATAAGCTGAGAAAAAAATTGTCAATTCTGTCCATTTGTAAACGAGATTTTGGTACATACTTTGAACAAAATCCCTATAGTTTCCTAGACTAGATAGTTCAAACCGTTTTCGAGATTCCAATGAAGTGATCTTAATTTTAATGAATCTGTATACTAGTTGGTATTCACTAAAGCAACAAAGTCCCATTTGCAACTCTCTACTACTAATTACAAAACAACAAATTTTTAGTTACAACTTTTTTTTGGCACACTTTTTCAGAAGCAAATCGTGCGATACAAACTGCACTTCGAATTCGAGCTGTTTTTTCAAGCGAAGAAAACCGATGAATCCGCTCGCCTACTCAATGCGTCCCACAATTCACAAGGTAAATAATCCAGTTAAACAGAGAGTGATGTCTGCAAAGCTTTTGAAACTGCGCCAACTGCAAAGCCAATTAAATGACGCCAATTTTCATTTGGCCGAGGTAGCCAGAGAAAATCAAACGTTGAAAACTCTGCAGAAAAGACAAGACAAAGCTCTTTCAAAGTATGAAAACACCAATTCGGATCTGCCACGGCTCATACATTCACATGAAGAGGAAATCCGAGTGTTAACTGAGAAAAATAAACATTTGAAGAAAGCGGTAAAAGATTTGATGGAGCAGCTGAAGCAAAAGGAGGATGAGTTGAGTAAAGCGAGGGAACAACTGGCGCATCTGGAAAAACTGAACAGAGACAAACATCTCACCCAAAGGGAGAAGCTGACTGATTTGATGGAAGAATGTAAAATCAAGCTGCAGAAAAGCGAAGAACAAGTGAGTACGTTGAACAGGAAACTGCTGCTCGAAAGCAAGTCTTCGAAACAAAGGTTGAACTCAGAAATTGTTAAGCATAAGCAATGTCAAAAGGAGCTGTTGCATGCATTTGATGAAATCGATCGACTTAGTGGCTTATTAGATGTAAGCAGGTAAATTTTTAAGAAGGCATAAGATTGCGGTTTCATTTTTTTTAGGCCAAAGAAAATATGGTACGTCCACGAAATTCTAGATTTAATAGAATGCCGATGAAAGAGCCCATATCAATGACGACTTTAAAGGCTTATCAACCAATAAACAGAAATTTTAGTAATGAGAAATTACCTTCCCAAACACCCGTTACCGAAGTTAAGCTGGAGCCAATTACGAATGGAACCAGTGCCAAAGACCTAGAAAATATACATCGCAAAAACCAAAACGAGTTCAAAGCTCCAATGGAAAATATCAGACAAAGGTAGCTCTCAAAGCTCCCATTATTTCCCCATTTTAACCATACATAAAAAATATTAAGACTTTCAGCAGGCTCAGGAAAATTCAATCAAGATACTAACAATGCTCACCCTCAAAGCTCAGATGTGTCAACTGAAAGTAGTGACAATTCACCAAGTAGTTTCAAGGGAAGGCCCAAAAGCTCCATGAAGTTGGAAAAACTTCCTTGCGTGCAAGAAAAACAGAGAATAAGAACGAAAATGAAATCAGATAATGATGACACCACAGTTGAAATTAATAATGAGAGGATGGTTCCAAGTAATGGTAGTGACGAGGAGGATGAAGATGTGAAGAATGAAAACATTGTTGTGTGGTACGACCGGAATAAGCAGGACTTATCAACGGACTGCATTAATAGCGTCAGGTACTTTTACATAGAACTGCAGTAATTTTCAAAATTCTACTCTGGTTGAGCTGATGCAGAAAAACTTTAACAAATTTTTTATAGTCATTAAAAATACAACTGTTTTTTAAATGCATGTAGTTCAAAGGCATATTTTCATTTGGGGAAACTTTTATATTATTTGTAATTATTGAGTAATATGACAATAACTGAAAACTGTAATTTTTAGACCCAAAATAACCCAACAACATTTCGGAGAGTCAGAAAAAGACAGTTCGTCAGGAAATACCTCTGATGCTGATTTTAGAGAGACGCTTCAGCAAATCGAAAAAAGTGACCATGAACAGGAAAATTTACTTGATCAGTCCGAAGAATCCAGAAGAGGCAGCGATGGGTCCACATCTGCGAGTGTCGAATCCGAACAAGATATCGAGAAAATGGCCGAAAATTTAGATATGGCTATACAAAAAGCTGCCGATAATTCCAAAGAGGAATTTGATAAAAATTTAAGTACGTGGACCCCTCATTTAGCATTAGCACATTCAGCTTAATGCATCAGAGTCAATTACTTACAATTTGTTTAAATCACACATTTTTTTAAAAATTATCAGATTATTTATAGAATTTATTATATTTCATAATAATTGTTATGATTATATGTCGGAATAGGCACTATTTACCCATTTCAACGTAATATATTTGATTGTTTTGTTTCTAAAAATATGGAATACACTTTACCCGGAAGTGCGAAAGATATTGAAGACACATTAACATTCAAGAGCTATATAAGTGTTCCCCTTAAATATATTTACATTCCTTTGCTCCATTGAATCTAAATAATGCAATGTAACAAATTTTATAATTCAAATCTCAAATCAAATTTTCAAGTAATTTTCCGTAATTCAGACCTGGAAACCTTGGAATTGGGTTGTTGCGTTTTTAATGGCGATTTTCAACTCATGAATAACTTTCTCCTTCTAATAAATATTAATTACTTTTGCTTTCAGGTGATTATTGTACAGACGTACTGAGCAACGTTAAAAGTTGCAGTAAAGTAATAGAACTTCACAAAGATAGCTTGAAACACTCCAAAAACGATACGCAGACTCTACTGGAAACTTTCCAAAATACTGAAAAGGTAGAGGCAAAACTGAAACACTCATTCTTCAATTTGGAAGATGATATGGATTTCGTGAAAGAAATTTTAAATGAAGAACACAAATTTCAAATGGAGCACAAAGTAAATGTAAAGTATATATGGTTCTAAAATATCTACAGGCTACGTTTTCTTGCAGGGTAATAAATCGTCTCGCGAGAAAAATGGAAAAATGGAGAAGAAATCGATGGTAAACTTGGAGAACAAGAAAAAACTGTTGGCTACTCTGCGCGCTATCGATAATGACGATAGTGTGGATGAAAAACATGAATCTGTTGCAAAAGACTTGTTTGGAAAGGTCCACGTCAGAAACTAATTTTCAAATTTAAGAACTCTAAACACCTATAAATATCTACTTATTTTTATGCATATTTCATATATTTATGTATGTTATTTATGTAAATAATAAAGGCTATTATGTGTTTTTACTTACATTATTACACTAATATTTTAAAACAAAAATTGTGTTTGATATGTATCCAACAAAACTCTTTATTGGACGTAAGTAGATATACTTACAGGTTGATCGAAAATGGATACCAGAAAATTGAGTGGTTCACATTTTAGGGAAATGGAAACTGTTTGAAAAAATTGAAAATATGAATCTTAGATGAACTGTGTTATCACACAAAGGAATTCAATCTGAGGGAGGAATATTTTACTAAGAGTAAAGATACAAGAGGCCATAGAAGTTCTAGATGGAAAAACTATGTAGCAGGTAACTAAAAAAGTATTGATCTTTTTATGATTATGCAGCAGTTTGAAAAACCATTATTTCGTGAAACATTTTCCGCAAGTTGTTAATTAGTTGTTTAATTAGTTGTTTTGAAAATTACAAAACTTTCAAAACAACATAGAGGAAAAGTTGCTATTCTAAATTCTAAGCATATTCTAACATTATTTTAAGCAAAAACATATTCTGTCCATTTCTGTTGAGTTATTTAAGTTTAAAGCAGTTAAGAATGCACGTTTAAAAAATAGTTAAGCTACCTACCGTTCAGCTGCCTATTCCTGTGTCCAGAAAGTCCATTGCTGTCAATGCTAGTCTCAAAATGAGCACTCAAAAAAGTCCACAAAACCCGCATTCCAAATATCCAGTGACTACGTCTAGTCGGAGTCGGCGCAGGTCAAGATAGCAGATCCATTGTAGGGGTTGTCAGAAAATTTGAAAAATCGCGTTTTTGTTGTTCATTTAGCACGGCCGGTAGAGAAATTTCCACGTTACAATGAAGAAATGCATTTTCTTTCAGAAAATAAGTCATTTTTCGCACAAAAGTTAAAAATTGTGGCAATTATCGAATTTTTAACGGAGCAAAACACGCACTGTCGTTCCCATCCACCATTAAACATTCACTAATTCAACGAAATGACATCCGGACCGACTTGCTGTTCAAATCTTATGCAACTGTAAGTATAAAATGATATTGGAAAAATGTTTATGCGGTGTTTTGTGTTTAAAATGATTTCATGACCAGGTTTGATGAATCTTGTGCAGTACGTAAAATAGTTTTATTCAATTTCGAATGAATGCCTAATTAGCCTCCAAGCCTCAGTGTTTTACATTTAAATGAATTTGTTGAGGGTTCTTCAAGAAACTTTATCTCAAACATCATTTTTGAGATTCAAGCAATTTTCAACACGAAATTTAGTGGAGTTATACGGGAAGCCCGGTATAAGGTTTTTGCTGAAAGTCCCACTTACTTGTTAGTGAGCCCCATTTACTTCTGAGACCACAAAATGTTATTCGCCTTTTCAATTAAAGAAGAAAATGTACAGTCCCTTAAAACAGCCATTTAATACGAAACTTTGTTCCTTTATTTACTCTTTAAACTTTTTCGTTCAAAGAATTGTCAAGTTTTGCGACCACTCAATTAAATTGATAAATGTGAAACCTATTTGACGAATAAATGCCGAAATTGCACAGTTAGTTTACGTACTTTGTGAAAATCAGTAAACCTATTAATAGAGTCTATTTAAGCAAAAAACCGTAGAAACCTATCTTCACTACCCGATATTTCAGTTACATAAGATTTAGCAGTAAGTCTATTTCGATGTGACTCAGTTGAACTAGTGACTGTTTAATCGAGTATCGGCTTGCGTTTTGCCCGGTATAAAAATCGAAAATTGCCACAAAATTTCAATTTTTTTGCAAACAAATACTGATTTCCTTAAAAAGCAAGTTCGTATACATTATTTCGTGAAATTTTCCGTGCCGTCGTGTGGTTTTGTCAAAAAGCTATTTTTTATTTATCACTAATCGAATATCACATGAATATTTGTGAGATTAAAGTGCGTCTTCGATTTTTGTGAACTTTTTCGAGTGCTCATTGAAGTTTTCGTGACTAAAGCAATGGATTATTTGGATACAGAAATGGGCAGATGAATGGTAAGCGTAATTTTGCTAAACTCTGATCTCGGATGATTTAATCTTACATGTCCAATGATGAAATATTTTTTTGTTTCTTCTACTGATAAATGAATTCATTATTCCTTTCCGCCACATAAAGGCTGACAATGGAAAACATTTTTCTTTATTCTGATTTTTCTCTGTAGCAAAATACTAAAAATGTAACAAAATTACTGACAAATAAATATTCGGACGCTCTTTAATACGTTCGCCTATATTAAGGCAAAGTTTAATAAGAAGTAACATCAACTTTCGGCTTTGCCCGGCCTTGATACGTTGTACCTTTGAATCCACTAGAGTCTGGCAATATTCTGGGGTGAACAAATTCCAAATTTCAGTTGTTTTTGCCTTTAATCCTGGAACTGTTCGCTGAGGATCGTTGCGCAATCATTTCTTCATGTGATGCCTGAAGCAAATCTCTTTTCCCTAAAAGTAACGTTACTCCGCATTTCCGTTGTCCAGGATATTTTAGATTTACCCCAATTCAAACGTTTTTGCATTTGAACAGCTGTAAATAGTGGCTTTCCTTTGTCTAAACCGAATGCAGATAAAAACAATAAAAAATAAATACTCTTGGAACTTACGCAACATAAGAGTATGTAATTATGAAGTACACTTTATAGCATTTTAGGTACAATCAATTCAATATACTTAACTGGATTGTTCCTGGATTTATTGAAGATTTCCTATTCATTAAAAGGTATCGGCTTGAAGCTGTTTAGTTAAATAAAACGAATCTCGTACAAGGTGTACAATTTATTATTGCCCTAAAATATTTAATTAGTTCAAGGCTTGGTCAATTTTCTGTACATAGTTGACCTTAAAAATAAAATATACTCTAAAAAAATAGTTCGTTTAAAAACGAAATATTATATTATTACTAATAAATAAAATATTTGTTTAACAAAACACTTAAAGTTGATAAACAATAAAAATTTTGGTATAATATAACCAGTTAGATATATTTTAGAGTATATCGAACTCGACTTATAGATATAGGACATTTTAGAGTAGTTTTAAATTAGTAGCAAAGAAACTTCGCTATAATGTTCAAGTAAATAACCAAAAAACACGTTGATTTCTCAATCACACGAGTGATTAAAATTAAAATAAAACTTGCACGTCTTCATGACAAATAATACAACTACTTTTTTAAAGTAAAATATTTAATTTGGCTTGCCAGCTAAATAAATATATGGAAATGATTAGCAGTGTCGCTGTTTTTAATAAACATATTTTATTTGTGTTTTATAAGTGCTTTCAAATGGTTTTGTTAACCCTATTAGTTGATCAAATATAGTTGTATTCGTTCCTGCCATATATTAAATATATTTAAGTAATTATCAAATCAGCTGCTTGTAAAAAAAAAACGTTAATGTACCTTAAACTGCATGAGAAGAAATCTAAATTTAAAACCCAGAGTAAAAATAGAACAATTAACAAATTATCTTTGAATGTGTTAAATAAACGTAACGTATTAATAGCAGGGGAGATCATCTAAATAACCAATAAACTATTACCTAATAAATAGCCGCATTTCTGATATTCAAGTGAAAGTT
>NW_026018463.1:0-27557 GCF_020466585.1 Dendroctonus ponderosae | reverse complement strand
CAAGATAAGGATGCATAGCATGGGGATCTCCGAAACCGTAAGAGATTCGAAGTCGGTTAAATTAGGAAAAAGTTACACAGCGTTTTCAAAATACAAGTATTTCTTTCAATTTTCGAGATATTTAGAAAAAAGTGATTCTTCGGATTTTCGTTTGTATTATTGTATAAATTTTTGAAGTTATTTCAAATCCTATCAAACAACAAAAAAACTTTTTCATGGCATCTTTTCGAGAGCTGCAAGATGGAGCTGATGAAAATTTATTACAACGTTTCGTTTCTTTAAAACCATTATCAACTGCTGTTCTTCATATGGACCAAAAAAGTATATAACGGATTAGGTAAACCTTATCATACTGATTTCTTGCGTAACATGCGAAGCAAAATTCGCCCGGTACTATAATAATTATCACACGATGCTCACCATAAACAAGTAAGTATATATTTTAGCGGATTTTAAAGATTTTTGTATAGGTATTTCATATACGTAATATGTCTCATACATTTTTGTAACACAAACTGGTCTATACTGTACTCATGGTTAAAATTACCGCAGATTATTCTCTAGAGTGACTCTTAACTAGTGTATAATGTGACTCTAACTAGTATGTATTTTTATTATTTAAGAAGTTTTTATACACGGCAATAAACTCAGCAAGAACCTGAGCTGACTTAAATAAATGGTTAGCTGGTACCATCAAAAACCCTCTCGAAATAATTTGAAACCAATCAGGTACATTTCTATGTTTCAGCTGTTCCTAACTGTTCTTTCATTTTCTGTGTTTCAATTTGCGCTCTGAACCGTGAAACAATTGAAAAATAACTGAACGCAATAATATTGATTTAAAAGTATAATTACAGGAAGAGAGGGCAAAAAATCTCATTGTTTGAGTTATTTTGGACATTAATTTACAACCTGTTTAGGTATTTATTGAAGATTCTTTGAAGATTCTTGATCTTTTAAGATCTCCACATTTGTTTCAGTATTTACCACTAGTATGTTGTTAGTGTTAACCACAACAATTTCAGAAATAGCGGTTTTCAGGATCACACTGACTTCGCTCTTGCGAATTGTCTTTTCTAAACAATCAGACTTTTCTTGTGTTTGCTTTTCATCTGTTTCTTTTGCATTATGGACTGGAAGTTTTAATGTTGGTACTGCATCTGGTCGGAAGGCTTATCTTTAAATGTGTAGTTAAGAAGTTAAGAAGTCTTTAAGGGAATTTCATAACTGCCGGATTCAAAGTGCTCAGAACAACCACATACTTGAAAAATAAAACCACTCAATATCACATATAGTTTCTGTATAAAATAATTAGCACGACGGCATCCAACAACCCACTTCTTTGCAAATTCAAATTTAAAAAAAAGTTAATAAACTTTTTTCAAGTTTGTAATCGCTTAAAAAATCAACGGAAAAATTTTCGGAGGTAATATAGCGAAAGCTTTGAAATAGCCGATAATTTTTCACGACTGCGTGTTTTCCATAATTTGCAAAGAAAACATGCTAGAGTGAAAATTATCTGGCTAATTTTAAAGCTCGTAATATCAAACCTACCACAAGCTTTCTAGAAACATATAATCCACTCTTGATTACCGGACACCGTGTATAGCTACAAAAAATATGTCTTTTCCAAAACATGTTTTTGAATTCTGAATATCTGAGTTTTGTATCCGATACTAGGAAAAATAACAGTATAGTTTCATTGCTCCTACCGAGCCTACTAAGCTATAACAAACTTGCAATAAAATAACTCAGCGAATTCCAATACTATTCTCTATTCCATCAGAGGTTTTGGAGAGATCATACAGGTAACAAATAATGAATTTCCAAATTTCTCGAACTAGGCTACAACATTTTACATTGAAAAGGAACATTTGATCAAAGAAATCACCGTTTGACTCAGAAGTTGGATACGGTTAATAGCCAAAGTACTTCAGATAATATTTGTCTGGTTGGGTCTAACTGCTGTTTCCCAGTAAAACTCCTTGAAACAAAGGTGTATTTAAACAAAGGATTATTACCGGTCAGCCTTAGCAGTTTATGCACGGATTAATGCTGAAAACCAGCTATAAAACATGCCTCCAGTTGAGATGGTTCAAAAACACCGAAGCAATAAACTCTCAAGGCTGTCAAGTCAAACGAAATTCTTGGGCAAAATCTGACTTTTTTTTGTTGCATTTTTTCATGTAAAACAGGTAAACATCATCCATCCATCAGGTACTTTAATAGAACCAGTTTTATTTCAAAAACTGGAAACCCGAAAATATTCTCAATTTTGGTGATGTATGATTTATGAAAAAGTTTTATTAAAGCGAATTTGAAAATAAAACAATGTAATCTTGCAGTTCAATCAAAAGTAGTTGAAGTCTAAAAAATATAAAATGGTTAAAAATGGGTAATGGAGCAAAGGTTAAATACGAATTAGCTACTCAATTTTGAATGATGCGAAACAGTGCTAAATAAAGTCTTTGAAAATGCAAGCGCAAATATTAAAATAAATAAAAAATTGGCAATGTAAATTTATGCGCTCAAACACCTTTGAAAAGCAACATTATTTTATGCTTAGTACATTGTTATATATTTGGCAGTAATATACAATAATGTGTACCATAAACTTAAATTAATTAAAGTTGGGTACAAATTTTCTCCCATCAATCAAAAAAGTTTGTTTGAAATCACACCTCACAAAAATGATTTTATTTAAATAATGTTTAGTATACAGTTTTCTTACACTAACATAAGTAAATCATTAAGATTTTGCTGGTTCCAGGCGCATTGGAACAATCAAAGAACATCTTCTAGAAACACTGTGCGTCAAATGATCTTCTATACCCCATTATGCTAATTTGTTGCTAAATGTGGTTCATAAACTGTTCAATTTTAGTGTTCATTCTTATATGAACATGCATACTTAAAATTAATTAGATTAAACCATTTTTTCGGGGTTTCCTCTTTTTTATGTGTTTTAGCAAGGACGTCTCGTGACTGGCCAGTCATACCGCGAACTATAAACCAGTGGCAAGAGACAGAAAATCCACTACGAGCTTTTTACCGCGGCGGCTGGAACCAGACGGCCTATTTTCTTCGTCTTCGACGATAGTTCGTCTAATGACAATAGATAAAAAATATTTTAAAAACAAAATTATTTTGTTTAATTGCAGGTTCAATAAGACATTTTAAATATTTGCACCAATTCGTTTATCTTTTATCTATCACTTATCACCAAATGTACATTTAATGTTTTAGTACTACGTTTCTCGGAAAATATCTTCCGATTTTCACAGTTGGAACTTGATGTTAATCACACTTTTCGATTTCAAATTTTATATACAATTCATCTCATATACTGCCATAGTAGGAATTAATTTGTAATTTCCCTCCAAATAATCTCAACCATTTTTAAGAAGTTTTTGCCCTTATTAAGGAATTAGGGAGTAAATTTAAACGTATGCCATATTTTACTTTTTTACTACATAACTTATGTAAGGGTTCTTTTTTATCATGGTCATCGACCATTTGGGGTATTTCTATAAAATTGAGAAATAAATAAGCAAAAAACTGTTTGTGACCATTTTGGTCAAACCACTCAACAATAGCAATTTAGAATTAAAATCAGTGAACAGCGGACTTGATTTTTGATCATGTTTCATATATTTTTCTCCCAATAATTTTCCCATTGTATTCCGGTCTAGACATTTTTAATAAAAGACCGTATCTTGAATAATAAGTATTCAATTCTACATACAACAATCTTACGGATAAATAATAAGAAAGCAGTTGTGTTAGTAAAAGGAGACATTTTAAATGAATATAAGTAAATAGATATATAAAAATCAGTTTTAAGATCAGTTTTAAGATCAAAGCAATAGTCCAGACCTGTAATACACCAGCAGAAAAGTACATTTTAGATTTCTTTGATAAGCCCGGGCCTTCGAAGGTCGACATGTTCACTTTCTTTCTTGTATGTTCGTGACTTTTATTACAAAAATTCCAATGCTCGAATTATTCACACTGAGCGAATATGATTATTAACTTTACATTAAACTGTGCTTATCAAAGATTCCTACTAAATGTAGTTAGTCACTGGGTTTTCGAACGAACGGAATCATTTTATAATCGAAATTGCTACGATTGATACAAATATAAACCAGTAACATTCATTTCATTAAATCATTAGAATTGTGTAAGGTCATATTCATTTAATATAAGCATTACATAGTTACTCATGTTAAAAGCCAAAGTAGATCAAAGAAACATACACCTTAATTAAAATATTTCATCACAATTATAATTTTAGTTGCTCTTGCTTCTCGCCAATGAATGGGACTTTGTTGAAGTCGACAATTATTTTGCAATTTGCCGAAAAAGAATTATTTAGAGCGAATATTTTACATATTTAAAGTAGGGAAATTATTCATACACTAATTATCTCATAATTTTCCAAGATACTCCTGTTTAGACAACTTGTGGTAATTTAACATAAAAGCTATGAAAACGTCAATATATAAGTTAACAAAATAGAAATGGGTAAAAATTAAATTAAAAGAAACTTATAAATACGTGTGTGTTCTACCATAAACGATATAGGATTTTGAAAGGAATTTTGTTAGGAAATTGTGCATGCTGGACATTTCAATAAGTCTTATTTTAAACCAAATTTCCAGGACATTAATATAATATATGCTTCCATGAAAGCCTCTGAAACGTTAACGGTGTGATCGACGCAGAGCGGACTCTAACATGTTTCACAAGATAATATTTCGATACTGGAAATAACACCTTTTTGTCACCATCTCATTTCGTCATTAAACAGGGTAATTCAAAACTCGTATCGTTCTTCTTGAGTTGTTTTCTAAGGGCATTTAAGAAGTACAACAAAATAATGAAAATAAATAATTTTGGGGAGAAAACGGGATTTGCAATAAAGCTAAATCCTAAACATACCTTAGCTTGATGTTGACCGCTCATTTTATGGTAAAAAAGTGGATAGAACAGTAGATATGAAAGTTATCTTCTACCATAACTTGGTAGATTTTTTCAGAAGTTTGACATAAACCAAAAACTGCGCTGAATATTTCAATAGTTCTTTGAAGTGTTACTTAATAGAAAAGTTGAAAGTGTATCTTCAAGGCCTAATATGTGATTAAAATATTTTCATCGTGCTCTCCAAATAATACCACTTTCGAATTACGATTTATACAGGATATGAGTTCAGTAAAAATGGCGATGTCTCTTTCTTAAGTATTAACTTATATATTTCTGGTACGTTGGAATAGTATTAGTTCGAGAATGCCAAACTGGTCACTTACTAAATTTATGCAAAAGCATTGAGATATTGTACTTTTTATCTGAAATGAGTATGTACAATTAAATTTAATGAAAAAGTCATGTTTCTAGTTTTACATACCGTTCCTCTATCAACTTATTCGTATATTAATCGACGGCGTTCGTGATGGGTTAAGCTGTGTACACAGTCAACAAAGCTTTATATTTTTAAGATACAGTGCTCGCTTTATGTGTTGATCTTTTTCTTTTAATTACCGCAATTTGTTTTCGTATGAATTGCTTGTAAACGTTAAAATGCACGTGGTAAACCACATTTTAAGAGATTTTATTATTATTTGAAAATATATAACTCTGTAGAGTTATGTAACGTTGATGGTGTTTTACATTGTAAACTAGATTTGAACTTATTTCATTTTTTCGATATGTTTTTATTTGAAGATTTTATTTGAAGATTTTATTGAAGATGAATTTTATTTGAGACGGTCGCTTTCAAAGTCAAACAATTCACTTAACATGAAGTTTCAATACATGTTCGATGTGGTGAACATACGCACCAAAGTATAAAATAGCTGACCTTAATTCGAGAATATGATTATCGAAAGTACTCTTTTGTTCTATTTACCTTGATCAAATTAAACCAGTCTCAAATTATACTTTAATGAACTTGGCTAAGCCAAGGTGTAAGCTTACCTTGTGTACGAAAAATATCTTATATGTACTTATGCAATGTTGAAACTACAATTTTAGTATTTGCTGTCAAACTTTTATGCAAGGCTTTTGGCTACAGTTGTTGCTTTATAAATTAAAAATTTTTTATTAAATAGTTTCACATTATTTTACAAATGGATTGAAATAAATTGGGAATATTYGTYGACAAAATCCCCGACCATTCAGCTCTCGTTCAGGTCACATTTTTATTTGAAATAAAAGTAAACTTGATTCCTTGCTAACTGGGAMAAGTATCCTTAAGAGGTATCSCCAAAGTACTAGTTTGATTTAAATTTTGATTGGAGTTTCAAATCTTAGATATGAGCGAGGGCAGCCTAACCGGCTTTACGAAAACGAATATTTATATATTTATGACTCGATTTTCCTGGTAAATTGGTCAAATTATTTTGGTAATTGTCTAATTAAAACTCTTAATGCTTAAAATGAATTGAAGTAGTTTTGGGAACACCGTTTCTAGACTTAGTAGGTAGAAAAGTTGGCGCCTGCTTATTAACTGCTGTAAGTGATTAATTTGATTACAAAATCTCAAATCAGATTTAAAACGAAACCTTGGATCAGTCACAATAGACAGTACGTAAAGGATGTCCAAAAATTATAGATGATAGAATTAAAATCTATAATTTCAAAAGTAAAAAATATTGGAATCCAGAAAGATCCAGATAGGAATCCAAAAAATCTCCACACTTCAGTCAATAAGGTCATTTGCGTATTAACAGATACATTCGTTGCCAATTCATTTTTGATGGTGCTGACTACCAAGAACGTAAAATTTCTCAGAAAAATCTAAACATAGAAGATAATAAGTGCTTAATCCCTACTTTGAGCTCTACATTGTTCTCGCAGTGCATCCGCATCATCCGTTATGAGGTTCGTTGTAGAATACTAATCCATCTTCATCCGTCAAATACTTTCTTTGTCTCGGCACTTCCGTTTTGATAGAACGAGATAAGAATTTCAAATAGTTACTGTACAATTTATTAATTATTGTGATATTACTCATAGTATTTTATTTCATGTCTCTATCATTTTGTTCTCGTCTTGTGTTATATAAAATTGTAAATATCAAAAAATGCATATACCTCACCTTGTAACAACAACAGATTTGGGTTCAAAATGCTTCATCAGAGTGATACAATTAAACAATTTATTTCGATTAATTGTCTAAATGTTTACAAACTTACGAGTTACACCTACATTACACATTAATACTGATATCTTGATTATCTGAACAGTAAGACATAGTTACTAATTTCTGAAATGAGTTGAACACTGTTGTAAAAAGATGCTGACGTCAAAAAAAGAAAGCTTTCACAATGTTTTCACAATTTTTTTTACCAGCGCTATTTGATAGCAATATCACTATCCACTATCGATGGTAAGAAGCAGCTTTGAAAATTTTAAATTAGTGGGTTAGTCACTTTCTTGTTCCTTGTTGAGGGTCCTGTTTCTACAAAAAAAATCTTGGTTAGCAACATCAAGACCAAGCGTTCTGCAAGACCAAGACTTTTGCAAGAATCTCACAAGACACCGCATCTTAAATGCGTTAAGAAACTTGAACAGTCCTAAACGCTTAACGTACTAACAATTCACTTTAGATGAGAAAAAAATAAGATGAGAAGAAAATAAAAAAAATAATTATACCAAATATTTGAACAAGTGTAGCACAAATGATAGCACAAACACGGATGATCATATTTCAGATGTACCTAATTGGTTTCAGATATGTTCTCTTAGAGATTATCGAAATCGGGTGGTAGTTGAGACGAATATTTGTTCCACTATTTATTACCCTTACTTTGAAATTATGAGATTCGTAATTAAAAAAATATGTTTTATGCACATTCTATAAGACAGTCAAACTCTCAGTATTTCGTTACAGTATATAACGTTATATATATGCGTTAGTTATGACAAAAATGACCTTTTAATGATTCAAATGAATAACACACGAACACGATTTTAGTGTATGTATTTTGCAGCAGTAGTGCCACCACCTCAGTAAAAGAATACCAACAACAAAACCCAAATCATCGTCTTCCACACGAAGACGTTTACTAGAACTTCGAGGCAACGCTTCGATTAATAGGTACGTTGCCTAAACCGACTTGTGAAAGAAAGAGTTTGCAAAGAAATAATGCTGCAGAAAGTCCTTGAACTCGTTGAAAATAATCCTGGTACTAGTACACGAAGAATTTTTGCACCAACGGAACAAAGTAAGTCATCGCTTCACGACACATCGCAAGAAAATGGACTGCACTTTTAGCAGTACCAACCAGTACAAGGACTTAGTCCACCGGACCTTCCCCAAATAGTTCGTCTTTGTGAATGACGCACGATCATATGGATACCATTTTATGTGACAATAAATTTACAAGAGATGAAATCAACAATTACCTCAAAGCTAATGTTTCGTCAATCAAAAACCCTCTTGCTGTTTCAGAACTCTGCTAAGTTGTTTGTAAGAACGATTAACATTTTCTACTTTTAGGACGTTTCTCTTCAAATCAGGTGGACGATGTTGTTTGACTTGTATGTGATGGTGCTAGTTCTAATTTTGAACAAGTTCTCATTAATCTTCACAATAAATAGTGTTCATATCGAAGGATAGCTCGTGGAAATCCCCCTGCTTGGCCACTGCGGTCTCCAGGCCTCAACCCTTTGGACATTTTTATGTGTGGATATAWAAAAACGAATTCAATAGAAAATTATAGCTACAAATAACTCAATTAAAAAAATCACATAGCGTTTGATGACGTGAAAGACAGTTTTGAAGACTACAAGTTGGAACGAGTGATTTACCGGAATATTGAAATATGCATTACACAAAGCAGTGGTCACAGTGGGCAGATTTAGCAATAACTACACTCATCACACGGATTCGTGAGCTTTTATTAAACTTGTTCGTTTTGCTACCAACACGAATTAAGACCCCCGCTATTTTCTAAATTTTATTTTATTTTGAAAACTCAACAAAAGGTAAAATAATTTAATTTTTATTTAATAATAATTTTGCTAGTAATTGAAGGGATACAGCCTAAGTCCAATATTTTGCAAAACTAACCTAAGAGTTGACTCGTATTCTCCATATTTACTTCTATTTGGTAGGAAAATCTCCCAGGTAAAAATTATATTCTGATGGCCTCTTTTGGTGAACAAAAGATTCAATATAAATGAATCTCGTCAAAGGCTTGGAGCCAAAAACGCCTGAGTGGCACTTGGGTTGTTTTGCTACTCAATGCATTTTCGTTAGAATAATATAAAATTTAATCACAGAGATTAAGTGATTAATTACATTATTATTTTAAATAACTATCTCTTCGGAATCAGGAAAACAAAAATATTGGCGCGTACAAAAAATAATGGAATTTTGAGACAATGATATTATATTAATTTAAACTCAGAAATAGATTCATATGCTACGGACGAGGAATCTGATTTCAAACCAAATGAAGATGAGACTCATGGGAGTGATCAGTCCATATCACATAATGAAGCTACTAGTTGTATTAGTAGTTTTGATGAGTAGGATTTAGGGATCAGAATATAAGGTGAAGTAAGTTTAATGTTGTATTTTAGTAGCCCCTAAACAAACCCGAAAAAGAACAATCGGTATTATCGAATGCAAAATATATGTAATAAAGTAGAATATGATTTCCGGTTAAGAATATGAAAGTAGAATGAAAAAGAAAAGAAAGAAAATTGTTCAGGAGTATAAACACACATGCAATGTGGGGAATTTACAGGGAATCAGAGGCAATTATTTTTTTCTAAATTGTTCAGTTTAGAAACTTATGACCAACAAACAAGTTTCTCAACTTCACCCATGAAAAAAACATAAAATAAAGTCGGAAAAAGCTAGATTTTGCATTCACATCAAAATATTTAACCAAGCATATTAATACTCCAAAAAGACACAGCTTTAAAAAAAACTTTGTATGAGGACAATGCATTTTTTTCATTTGTAATCCAGCTGAAACAAACTCACACATTCGAAACGTAGAAAAAGATGATAATAATTACATGAATTTGTTAATAAGTTTTATATTGTTGAGGCGGATTCATTTTTTACAAAATTCTTTTTGGGTATTTTGCCTCAAAAATTTTTGTCTTTACAAAAGATAGAATTTCCTCACGTCTTTTATTACAGATTGAAAAATAGTGCTCCTATTTTGCAATAAGAACGAATTATTTATCAAAAAGTAATCAAGAACTATCACCTAGAGGGTATCCTGCGACACACTTAGGCTCAAGCTGTAAGAGAAAATTCCAATTAGTAGAGAAATTAATTTGAAAAATTACCTTGACGTTTCGATAGCTATTTTCTGCTATTGTTATCAAATTAACCTAAATGAACCTAACAAAGAGTATGTTAATAAATTGTGTAACAATAGTAGGATAATACAATATATGAAAATTCGCTCTGATAATTCAATTTGCACAGACGAACATCATCGTTCTATAACGTAAATTAATTTAATTTATAAGCTAATAATTTTCCATTGTAAGAGAACTTTGACGATTCATTTGTCTAAATAAACCTTTGGTGACTCAAGTGGTTTTGCTTCTAATCCTTTCAATGACTCATAGAATGTATATCTACAGTCTATATTTTTCATACTTTTTAATGTTTATCAAATAAGCGTGTCATTAGAAGCTATGTTTTAATCGGACGTTTCGATTGCAAAATATCTTTTCCTGTCGTTAGATGTGCTATCAGAGCATATTGCAGTCTGATTTGCTTTAATTTCATTCACTTTATTGCAATATACACGCATTGGAGGGAGAAAAAGGCGGCATCGATAACAGTTTCCCTACAATTGATGCATTTCATTCTAAGCTTAACTTTATATAGAAAATATATGTTTTAAACTTTAGATAAGTTCAAAATTTTCATAAAAATATCATATTTTGCATGAGTGAATCGCGAATAAGCTTTAATGCATATCGTACTACAGAATGATAACATTTTATGGAAAAAAGGAAAATAAGTAGATTAAAACAATAAACAAAGAACAACAAAAGCAAGCAACATATGCTCTTACCATATGTTTTGAAACAAATCTGGTTAGCTAAACGAACAGTTTCGTCGACCATATTTAAAAAAAAGCCCAACTTTCGTATTCCTCCGATACAACGTACTGAATTATAAGTAGGTGTAATCTATGTAACAAAGTGGCGTTGAACCACTTGGAAAACACGCTTATCCTTGATCTACAATCAACCGTGTACTTACCCACCAAAATTTAGTACCAATACATAAAAAGTACTATACTATAGTAGTATTTAGTACCAAAAAATGGCAAAATTTGACTTTTTGGAACAGCCTTTTCTTAATTTTTACATTACTTTATTTTATATTTTGGCTGTTCTTAGCTGGTTTGTTATCGCGTTTGATTCACGACGTTTTTGAGTGTTAATCGTTTCTTAACATATGCAAGTTTAAAAGTGTATAGGTTTTTTGGTGGTATTAAATGAAGACGAAAAAGCGAAAAAACAAATCAAATACAGTCCCAAAGTGGGAATATATTCAGTAATCACAAAACAGTTTTTTTTTTGGAAATATGCTTGGATATATTGCATAATATTTTAAATTGTGCGCTTTTTAACGTAAGAAAGTTTAATATAATATTTGAGATATAACGTCACCAACTAATTTTCTCTAATGGCAATTCCAGTTTTTATATCTACTCTTAAATATCAAATCTGCATTTTTTGTTGCAAATAGCTTCTGCTATTTTAATATAGTTTTGTTTTAATCATCCGAAAAAACATTGCTTTCAATTTAGAAGTACGACCTCAAGTGAGTATAGAGACTTCCAGACACTTAGAGTGTGTCAGAAACTATCGGCTAACTTGAGTGAAATCCTCTAAAACGCTGATCATTTAAAAGAAAAGTGGATTGTTTTCTTTTCCTGCTCGCCAACTACGTTTATGTGTTTTTTGTTACTAATGAAAGTTTCCTTTAGTGTAAATATCATCTCTGTTTGAGACAGCATGATAATGTACTCAAATAAGAGAGAACTTTTTGAATGCGAAATGTGGGACATGTTTTCATCAAATAATTTTCTATTTTTCACTTTTAGTACTGATTATGTTTTGAATAGTAGGCTATTACATGCGCGACCTTTATATCTGTAAAGATTGTGTTTACTTGCGTTGGTATTGCATAATCGAAATGACGCCGCTAAGCAAAAATAAGTTTAAATGAAGTTTAGTCTGTTGTCATTTAAATTCCTTGGCTGCATTGTTGAAGAGAAAGTATGTGTGGGTAGAGAGGGCGACGAAAGAGACGTCTTCGGCGTCAGAAAGGTGATTTACTAAATACCAACTACGTTTTGTTGCACACTGCAATGAATTATTTATAAAATCTTTTTTTATAAAAAACATTATTCTAGTCAAAACTTTTCAAGAAATCGACTATACAGAAGTAACTTGAAAATCAAATATAGTTTCCAAAATAAAGTAAAAGTAAACTCAGATGAAATCTTGAGGAATCCACAGAGCATCTGGCTTGTACGCGAGGCATGTTGGCACTTACAGAATATGATGATGGGAGGATGAGGTCTTAGTTGAACTCCACGATTTGACGAGGACAAAGATTAATAGTAATAAAATAAAAGCCAGTGACCTTCTCTTAAGAGATAGGAATATCTCGATAGACTGTCGGCTGGAGAACACAACGTGCCCAAGTGGACATACGTTTCAACCAAGATGATCCTCTTTTACCTCTTTAACCAAAATTATATTGCGTAAAAAAGGTACTGTATTTATATGGTCGGCATAATGAACAAAAGTAATCGTTGCCCGCAATATCTCAAGTTGCATACGGATGACAAAGGGAAAATGATGAGTTTTCTTTTAAACAGTTTTGACTCTTTGTAAAGTATTTCTGTAGGACTAGGATGCTCAATCGCCCTACCATTTTTTTGTTAAAAGCCTGTTTATTTTATAAATAAATTCATAAATCTGACAACAATATTTTCGGTTCAAATCTGTAAATCTCATTATCCTAAACAAATAATAAAAATAGCACAAATTAAATGTGGGTGCCTAAAACAATATGGGAGGTGATCAATAAACACTTCTGGTATCTTATTATTTTGGTAAATAATTTTGTATTACTTCGTAAAATCCCAGTCTTGTCGAGTTTAGGTATAAGACATAGAAACTTAATCATACCTACATTTGAATGGAGAAGTCAAACTTTGAAATAAAAAAATGAAGGTCGTATTAGTTCTGGGAATAATGTATGTGTTTTAAGTTTTCGAGCAAACCACATCTGAAGGAGCAAGCCACTCGTGTATGCAAAACGATAGGAATAATATATAATTTACAACAGCCTAAAACCCATATAAACGTACCAGTTTTAAGGCCTCGAAACCCTATCTTTTTCATACAACCCTCGACTGTATTAAGAAATTATTTAATTTGGTGTGAATGTAGGTACTACTAATGGTCAAACAATTTCCTGGCTCCAAAGAAAAGTTGTTTGTAACCTCAGCATTGCTGTATGTATGTAACTAAGCAAAAAAGATGGCGCAGAAAAAGATCGAATTTTTAATTGTAAAGCAATGATTATTTGTGTATAAAGCAAATCAATTATGTAAAACTATTTCAAGAAAGAGAATGATTTCGAAGATAGTTACCAAATTTATGTCTAGTTCGAGTAATTTACTAAGACACAAAGAGTAAAGGTAAGAAATAGAAAATATCTTTGAACTGACTTGCAAGAAACCGAACACCATGGATATTGTTTCGAATTCAACAAACCCGAAAAAGATTCCAGCTGCAGAAGCATCCAGAAATTGTTGCCAATGAAGATGTAGATCAAAATAACAGATCACGCTTTCGAAGTTCCTAAAATCCACTTCTTGGAGCAAAAATCTCCGATTGCATAACAAAGAGATTTTTTAAAATAATTGTTTTGTTGTCCTATGTTTGCTATACCTTGTGGAGTAGGTAGGAAATTTGTTAAGGATGTTTTGTTCTACTTTTTAAAGCTCTGCTTATAGGCATCGCTTTTTCAATCGTCTCGATATCTCAGTATATAAGGCAATATATATTTTCAGGTAAATAATTACGATTTTTAATTATGAAGAAGCATAAGAGAGTTTAGTGCGTTATGCAGTATATGTCCACCTCTAGCTACAATTACTGCATGCAAGCGCCTCGTTATTGAATCCGTAGATTTTCAATGTTTCTTTGGGAATGTCTTTCTATTCTGCTTTCAACGCTGAATGCAAGTAAATCGGTATTTCTAATTTCTAAATCTTTTAATTAAATGTACATATAACCATCAATTCACTTAGACGCTGGTCGATGTTACACTGCCGTTACAAATATTTACAAATAAATGATAAAATACAAATTTTGTCCAATTTTTGGCAATAAATTATATATATTCAGCTGGACTAATAGTTTATAAAATAACCATTCAAGTGCTTTAACTAATTGTTTGATAACTAACTTGAAAGTGCATCTTCCAGAGCTAATACTTTTTCAGTTTTTATCATTAACTATAATGAATTAATAATATATTGAAAGTACTGAAGTATATAAGAATAATGTCCTCTGTAATGGCTAGAACAGTGAACGCGAACCAACCTGTACTAGGCCATCATCACCCTGCAGGTCTTTTTCTGCGGTTTTTTATCAATCTGAATGTAGACCTCTATCTGATACATAAGTAGATACCTAATCTGTATCTATTTAACCGAAAAGTTTATATTAAAGGTGAAGTGTTACTTAATTAACCATGATTATAATTACTTTGAGAAAGTCGTTTTACATGTTATAGAGAGAGCGAATTGACCAGAAATCCAAATGCATTAAAAACTGGATATCTAATGAAAAGAACAATTAAACCTGATACATTTACAAAAAATGTCATGGACACAATTCTTCGATTTTCATAGAATAGAATGGAGTCAATAGTTGTGGAAACCGGGATTTCAAAATTTAAATCAGTTATTAYTATGCGCATATTTTATCTAYAAAAAATAACTAGCYAATAATGAACCCAAACTCACCCATATATTTTAATTTCCTGATACAAATTAAATACTTAACTACCGTTTCAAAATCGYACATAAGGTAGACAAAAAGAATAGCTTTGGGAAGATCTGATTGGATAGTTGAAAGAATTAATCAAGAGAAAGTAGTTTCAGACGACTATCTTTTGGTTGCTTAACAAATATCGGTCTCGTTTTGATAATGAAAAAGAAACACAGCGGCTTCACCCACTAGTTATTAATATTTATAGCTATAATAAAGCTATTGTTATTTCGTAAGTATGCGGATATTGTTACATCAGACGGAATCTCAGGTATAATCTTACTTAGCAAGTTCTAAACAGATGACGAGTAGTCGAACGGCAATCTATAACAGTAGTAAAATGAACCTCCAAGAAGTATGTAATTGTTTAATTTATATCAATAGTATGAATGATAATTCCCAATGTCTTAGAAGCAACAATACTGGAAATTTATCAAACGGTCACTTGACGAACTGTGAAGGAAACTACCACTTTCTGCCACAGGATTACCTACAGGATGAACTTTCAACACACGGTCGATTTCGAGTCTCCTTTCAACTGTCGTCGAATAACCGGAACGAATTATTGCGATCGTATGAAGGAGATTATTTCGTGAATAGTTAGTTAAGCAAGGCAAAGAAGACAACACTTTCAACTAAGAATTACTAGTATTGCTGCTGAATTTACTAGATATTATATTCAACATTCTACGCAAGGGCTGGGGTTTGGAAACTTTATAAAATATAGTTCTCACTTAATATGGGGATCTCATAATTTTATTACAAGAAATATTGATACTCAAGATTCCACTTGTAGAACTAAAATGTAAAATGTGCGTTCAGCATAAAAACAAAAACTGTGTTGTTATGTGACTTGAAATTTTTCGCCAATTCATAACTTTACTTCTTGATATACCTTGACCAGCTTAGATATGCCTTGACCTAGCCCCAACCAGATCTCAACGAATTTATTTGATAAAGGTGTATAGAATTATTTGCTCATAATACAGATTATATTTGCGCCCACAGTATTAACGAGAGCACAACAAAACAAATCTTTGATGATAGAATTTGTAGCAGGAAATATTCAGTTTAATTTAAAATAAATAACTGTTAAGTATCTAGCACTCTCGAAAGTGCAGAAGTTGGTTAGCCAATATATAGCAAATTTTAGTGGTTGATAATTGATTTATTTGATGCAGTTGAGACCCAATTAGTTACCATTTTTCATTAAAAAAAATTCGGCTTATTCAGTGGTATAAGCGTTGAGTTAACACTTTGAGTCGCACCTTTAATTATTTAATGGCTGTTAATTGACTCTTGAGCTCAAGGGTTAGTTAATTAATGCCACACCAACACTTGGGTCAAGGGATAACATTTTGTCTGATAATTACCTTATATCCAGCTACTTGCTTGTGCTAAATCCTGAATATGCCATTTAAATTTTATCAAGGAATTTGGATCAATTCGCGAGAAGCTTTTTAATTTTGCATAAAATGCTCTATTAAGGTTGCATTTATCGGTGGCTTAACACTAATAAAACATCTTGTACAAAATTCCATTACGGTGGCCGACAAACTACAATAGTTTTAGAGCTTTTGACGTGATGCTGCTTTTTTCGAAGTTTCTCAATCCCCATTTTAGCATCGTTAGATAGAGAGTTGAAAATCCCATTCAGCCATAACAACATGAGTGAGGAAGCTTGGGCAATTTTGACCTAGAAAGCAAAATTTGAATACCAAAAACTTAGGATCAAGATTATGCCAAGATTGCATATGATTTCCGTCCCGCTTTTGCTCATTTCTCGGTAGCAAATTGAGCAAGAGCGATTATTTTTACATCATTCCAGAGAGAACTAAATGACCTTAATAGAAAGTGAACCGTCGATAAGGAAACGTTAGCAGTTTTCTCAAAAAGTCTTCATTTCAAGAAGTTTTAGGTCTGAGCGTTTTTTTTTGAGTTGCAATATCGATTCAAACATGAAGCTGCTTTTTTGAAAGTTTCCCAATCCCCATTGGAGCCACATAATTCATTATGGCATCGTTGGATAGAGAATCGAGTTCTTTTGACCCAGGAAGCGAAATTTGAATATCATATACATTGAGCAACGGCGGATCCAGCTTTCAAGTCAGGGGGGGGGCGATTTCAGTAGAAATTCAGTCTTTTGTTGTCTATGAAATTAGAAAAATAATCGTTAGTCGACCTAAACCCACCCCTATGACCCCCTCCCCTCCGGATCCGCCCTTGGGTTAAATGAAATAGGTAGATCAATTTTAAAAGTAACCATTGCAATGCAATGATTTAAATGATGATGGTCAGGTCAATTTCAAATTTGAATTAAAGCACAATCAAAATCTAACTATCATATGATTCAAGGCTCAAAGGCTAGCCTTTATACCTTTTAAAATTGAGTACAAGTTCTACAAAGAGTGTCGTGGCAAATACACGCAGAAACGACTAAAGAATGCCGTTGGCACGCCTAAGTTATTCGACGTATTGTAATTTTGAGCTTAATAAGTGTTGTTGCCAATATCACCAGCTTGATATTAATTTATTATTATGTTTATTTGCAAATTGGGTTGGGATTTAGATACATAACCTGGGGAAATAATCAGAAGCATCGACACCAGGAAATGTTAACGATTTACGTTAGTTAAAGCTTCAATGCTTATTGGTTGAAATTTTTGCAGAGTAATAAGGAGTGCCCAACAATTAATTTTATTCAAGGACTCGTCTTGATGACATTAGTTGCGACTTAAATAATCTGCACACTCTATAACTGTAATAATGTTACGGAAGTTTGAACTCAATAAATATTTTTGTTGGAATCTATTATCATCCTCAAGCAGTATTTGTTGATCTTTTTGTAAATATGATGTAACATTTTGTCAAAGTACCTATGTCGTTTTGCTACTTTAAAAATGTTGCAATACATAAGTTTACATGTTATACATAAAAGCTCAAAGTAAAATTGCCATAAAGTTAACAGCAGACGGCAAATTAAACTAATTCACAAACATCCGATATTGTTCGTAACAAATTCTTCATATGACATTTACACGAATCTCCCAAAATCTCTTCATATCGAAACTTCCTCACCTTCAACATTGAAAGCATCTTCGCTAATACTTTTCTGTAATCTTCAAGCTGTCGAATTCGAAAAGCGAAAGTATTGTTCGCTCTCTTTTGCTCTTGCAAAGACTCGACACTGTCGTTGCATTCTGGTATTCCTGCGGCTGTTCAAAAGAGGTTCTTTCTTCTTTTCCTGCCAGCTAACACTTCTTATTCGGGTCTTGTCTGTTGTTTAGACGGTTTGAACGCGTACGTCGATCTGAGGGAGAGTGCGATTTAATGACCCTCAATTTATTTTGTTGAACAGTTTTGATTTTTTGTCGGAGAAATTGCCATAATGGAGAGGACCGCTATTTTCATGTAAGTTGGCCATTTTTTTCTATTTGATATAACATTATACTGGTTTTTCTGATTATGACACAAACTGCAGAAAACACATGTTTAGGTACTACCCTCTAAATTCTTCCGGTATGGATTAACTAAGATATTTAACTTGGAAATTAGAAAACCACTTAAAAATATTATAGGTATCTCTAAATACCTATGTTTTTGATACTAACATATTTCTCTAAAATTAAACTGAACTGAAATGAGAAAATGAGATATTGTAAGTTGATGCACTTGATCGAATTTAGTTTTCATAGCAAGTGCTATTTTATTATTATTCTACTGCTAAAAAAGGGTACAATGCAGTCCTGCGGTGGAACTGCAAATATGTGGCCTTTGAGCGCTAACTCGTTTGGGTTTCATTACGAAATGGCTTGATAATTTTAACGATGCCTTTCAGACAATTGATAAAATAATATTAACTTTATCCGTTTCAAATCATATTTGCATGCCTAGCGACACAAATTTTTAAAAAGCAAGTTGCACAAAAATTTATTCTGCAGATTGAACCCGGACACAGTTTTCACGCTTATAAAGAGCATAGCTGCCATTTTAAAATGTGCGCTTTAACGTTTTAAAATTATAAATTTCTTGGAGCATTTGCTTGAAAATTTAGTTTTCAGAATTACTGTTAATTTGCCAGACAAACTGTATGCAAATATTTTCTCGCTTAATTCGTTTTCAATGTTGTTGTAATTTTGGTAATTTTTCTATTATTTGGTAGGAAATTAATTCATTTGCCGCAGTATAGGTACCCAAATCTTGCAGGAGAAAATACAGTCGATACTAGAAAATTTTACGTAGTGTCCGTATATTTTTTAACACGTAATAATGGTTGGTTATCAGCTAAAAAATAAATAAAAATAAAATTCCAATTTTTATTTTTTGTTTAATAAATGGAATTATATTCTATAAATACATTAGATTTATTAAATACAATATTTACCATGAACAGAGTAATAATGTAATGCGAAACCAATCATTTAACATTTCACTTTCAGTAATGGTATTCAAGTATACGGTCTAGATAATATAGCTAACTTACAGCACGATTACAACACGTAACATAGCTTGGAGATTTGTTCTTAATATATTAGACAACGGTTCACCGTGCAATTTAATGATTATATCGCTCTTTTAAATATTCATAACTTCAGCTAAAACCACCTTCATATACATAAATTTAACAGCTGAAAGAAACTTTGTTTCAGCACAAACCGGATCGAAAATATTTTTTATTTTGTAAACCTCCAACCTTCGTCTTATTCTCATTCTCTTTCTCGAAGTTTCATCTCAAACATTCTTGCTGATATTTAAGACACTAAAGTACAACATATCCTAAAAGCTTCCCATATATGAGACAGCTAAAAACACAAACCAGTACCCAAAGAATTGCCTGCTGAGAAACGTTCACGGTGAACTTTTCTCTGCTTGCCCAAGGTTTTTACTTTTACTATCAGCAGCCGCATTCGATATTAGCAACAATACCTCATTTACATGTTTCCTTGCTAGTTACCTATCTCAAATATGTTCAATTTTATTTCGAAACATACTTTAACTAATTAGTAAATAATTAATTTCACTTTGCCGTGCTTTGTAGAAACCAACATCTCAAATTATATATTGATTTTAGAACGTATTCAAATTCTGTTAGATATTACTCAACTATATCTATATTCCAATCGCAACCTTTCCTGAAATATGTCTTATTACAGTTTGGTATTTTACTAAAAGTTTTATTGGCACTTAAATACGAATTAGTCGGCAATAGACGTCCGTTTTCGGCCATGAAATTTTAGAGAAAATTGTTATTCGAATATTACGCGATCTAACAATTAGCATATCTATGTGGCTTAATCGAAATTTAAAGATTTAATAATCGGCGGAGAAACTCTTATTTACTTCCAGTCAATTATTCAAATTACATAAATTGATATGTTAAATATTGACTACCTTTCTTTCAGCAAATATTACATTGCGTGATTTTTAACCCAGAAATTTCTTTTTACACGTTATTTTACTTATCTGAAATGCACATGCGGTGCTTTCAAAATGCAAGAAAGCAATTCAGGTTATAAATTTAATTTACCATTTCCAGTTATTCATGAGTATGGTTCATATACGTGGTATTCTACTGCTAACAGATGCATCTGCCAAATTATTATTGCTTCGACACATTTTTCCTTGCATAGTTTCGGTACTAAGCTTTTATTGTTTAAATAAAATATTATACACAAATTGCAAGCTTTCACCACCGCTAATGTCACAAAATGTGTGCTTTCTGTCGTTAGTGGCTCTGCTGAAATAGCGTTATCTTCATCTAACGGTTCTTCTGTTCTCAGGGATCAGTATTTCAGCATATACTTTTTACAAAAAAAAAATTGAATTGTGTTTGATTCGGGTGACTATAGCTTCCTTAGCAGTTTGCTTGAAATTCTTCTTTAAGTTCTCCCAGCTAATATTTACATCTTCCCATTCTCGTATGAGATTGGTATTGATTTATTTTAATAAATAAATATAAAAATTAATTGAATATTGTTTACAGGTGGTAAAATGCTGCAGTTTAATTATTTAGTAGAACTAACAACGTGCTATAAAATGTTCCATCATTTCTTAAACTTGAACTTAAACTCAAGCTCCAAAGCGGTTCAGGATAAGATGTAAAACTTTATTGTTAAGAGTTGTATACAATTCGAATATTGTTGCAAGCTCGGTTGTATGTGGTAATTTGAGTCATTGACGAAACAGCCAATATGAAGTACACATTTTTCTTAATTATACTTTATTAATTATACATGATATCTCATATTTCGATTTGGGAAGTGTCAGAGTTTAACTTTTGATGAAGGTCTTTGACTAAATTCCAATATTTTGCATTTGAATTTTTAGTAATAAAACCTGCTCTTTCCAGTATACATTTGTATTTTTGGCCCTTCAAGAAAAGTGTTGTTTCTTGAATGACCATTTAACGCCCTACAGTTAAAAGAGCAGTTACAGTTGCATACAGTTATAATAAGAAGTAAATGAATAGTAATCGCACTATTAAAATTTACTCAACGGGATTTTGTTTTACTGTTCAAGCCATTTTTAGCTTGATTCAAAACTGCACCGCCAGCCGAGCCGCTAGGTTCCATAACGACGATGGAATTTTTACATATACCACAATACCAAATCATATACATCCGGAAATAGTGCGTGATTTTATTATAAGGCTAGCGAGTTCACAAAAAAAACGCAGTCAAAGTGCCATAGCAATAGCTTTATAAGGAAAAGATCTAGACGAATTTAGCTAGACGAATAGAATACTCTTCACACATTCCCTCACATGTATTACTATACCAGTCCTGGGGGTGCCTCAGGTTAGCGAGTCTCGAAATTTGCTTATTCGAAAAACTGGAATACTGGAAACAATAGTATAGAAAAAATAGGAGATAATAATAAAGATAGATAGCACACAGCAAAGAAAAGGAAGGAAGGCGATCAGAAAAACTTCATTTGCATCATCTTCATCAGCTTATAAACAAATTTATGAGGACAAAGAAGTAAAAAAATTATGAACTAGAAGCAAAAGGTAATAGACAGGCATATAGAACCAAAGAAAGTTACTAGAGATCAGTTAATTTTGAGAGAAAAACTGAAGAAGACAGGTAAAGAGAAAACTAACAAAAATTATGAAGCTCTACAAGGTACAATAAAAAATAAATTTTCGAAAGAAATGCCTGAGAAAGCTCAGGAAAAAGAAGACACTATTCTAATTAAAAAATTAAAAGTTTGATAATGGTGTCCTCAGTTGCAGGGGAAACGTCAGGTTCTAAACCTTATGGACCACGGTCGACAAGCCCGGAAAGCAATATTTTACTATTGAGTCCACAGTCCACAACAATATTTTTTTTTTGAAGAAGTGAGACATACAGTTGAAACCAACCCAAATCCTTGAATTGACCGTGGGCAAGATCATATGAAGCAATTTCTTCGAACTGAATTTTATCCGTTCAAGTTTCAGTGTCGCTACCTATAATACGACTTTTAGGATTTAGCTGAATCAAACCAAATAATTACTAAATAATAACCACCCTTTTGATAACAAAGCGCCTACCGACTTACGCACCTCAAAGTTCTCATCCAACATTTTAAGAAAATATCAAAAAAATCAAGTCTTACTTATCTTTAAACACAAAGATGAATACAAACTGAGCAACAACACATTTAGCAACGTTTGGATCATTAACATAATTCGAATTCGAGATTTTTGGCAGATTCACAGCAAATTCTGATGCAAGCTTACTATATACATACAAAATAAGCATAAAACTTTTCAAAGGAGATGCTACTACATTGTTTCGTATTCAGTACGTATTGCATCTCACATTTAACATTTTGCATTGACCTTTTATGCCTGTTAAGATTACATTAACATTTAAAATGACGCGACTCGATTACTATATGAAGCAACCAATAATCTAAAGGGGTTTTAATAAATTACAACTTTCTGTCAATAATGGAAGCTTCCATAATTTAATATGCAATTCCTTTAGACGGTGTTTTCTATTAATTTTCTTCCACGTTACATCTAGAAATTTTGTTAAAAGGCCGCTTATGTATCTAATTGGCTTTGATATTCCGATGAAGCTTACATGATATGCATCTAAAGTACCTTTTAGCACGTTTTATGTTTATCCTGTAGTCTTATCACGTTTACTACTCTTACTTTGCTTCCTTAAGCAACACAAGAAATGCAACAATCAACAAAGTTTTACCTTTGGAACAAATTAGTTATGTAAGGCGATATGGTGCAACAAAAATTTCTATTAAAGATCAACTAATTCTGAACAAATCACTCGGGCAACAGCAAAACCGGGTTGGGACCTTTAGCCGTTATCAGCTGAGCTGAACCTACATACTGGTCAAAGTAAAAGTATAATATAGTTTAAAGCTAGTTAAAAGTATAATATATACAGACTAAACATTCGAGAATAGAACTCTTATAAGAACAGTTGACGCTGCAAATAAGTTTAACACAGAACACCGCTAAAACGTGTTGACAAATTATGTAAGTTTGTAACTCGACCGCTGAAGAAGTTGAGCGTTGTAGAGCTGTAGATACAGAACACCTACAAAAAGGGTTGAAGCTTTCAAACCATCAATTGAGAGTAAGAGACGAGAAATCAAAATAAGAGGATGGCACGCCAACCATTTAACCGAATTTAATTTTTTGAGCCAGTTGACGGCTCGATTTGTTAACATTCACTTAAAATTTCTCTATTTAATGAAGATCAAATGATGATGTGTTGATGAATTTGATCACTCGATGTACGGAAACATCTTAGATGCAATATTTTCAAAACCATTTGCAAATTTGCGGTAGTTTAGATAATCTAGAAATCTTGCCACTTGGACTGTGGCTGTCCTGTCATCGACGAACTGGAGGAGACTTTTTTACCATAAGAGAATTTTGACGCCTTGTTATTGCCAAAAGTGTTTATTTCTCATTGATAATCTTTTGGCTTGATACGAGACCTGTTCATGCGTCTTTTGCTCTAGATAAGTGCTTTGTCAATAAATCTGCAATTAGATGGAATTTGTTCAAAGTTGAATTTTAATAGTTATTAAAAAAAATAAGAAACAAGCTACAAAAATAGTAATTTTATAAATGACCGAACATGACACGGAAGAGACAACCGAACAATAACGTTTTATTGCAGCACGGCGCACTTCGTGCGACATTTTTTGTCACTTTTATTAGAGAAAATTGAGACTTGCGATTGTGTTCAAGGCGTAACATTTCTTTCGGTACAGTGAAATAAACAAAACGTTATGCAAACTTGACTACTCGTTAAGAAGCACGTTATTTAATACTGGCAGCAGTGCATTGCGTCTTGAAAACATTTAGACATTAAACTACGTTGACTGAATAAATGTTTGTACTGGCCATCATTAAATCGGCTTTTCGACTTGAAATTTAATACTATAATGAAATATTGACAAAAAAGTTTTGTGTTAGCTAGAATTATTAATATTAAATTCAAACGACGATATAAGCTAAACATTATTTTTTGTACAGAATCACCTCAATTTAGCAAAATTTAAATACGAATTGAAACTAGCCAAATTTACGCACAATATTCGAAAACTTTGGAGCAGTTCAAACAAAACCGCAAAAAGAAAGTTTCCATTGATTTCTAATTTAAATAAATAATTATTAACTATTAAAAAATTAATAATAGTTGGACTTTGACCTATAATCAACACATTGTAGTTCATTTTATTTGAGAAACTATTAACTTTTAACACGAAATTATTGAGATGATCACCGACTTATACGGCTAAAGTCTGGGGATGCGCATTTTCGCAAAACGCCAACATTTTCGTGCATCGTTAGTAGAACTTTGAAATTTTTATCAACTTGTAAAGCCTTTACAAATCTATATCTAAATAACTTGGATTTTTATTTAAGAGTGCGTTTCAAATTTACATACACTGTACACGTACCATAAGAGTAAAATAGATTCAATTTTGCCTCTTATTAAAGTTATAAGTTAACACTATGGAAGTAGTAACAAATCTTAAATATATTCACATTAAGTGTCTACTCCACTTTTGTGCTAAATTTATAAACCGCCCATAATAAAACTATGTACATCGATTAAAGCACAGGCTGAATAAACAATGTTCATTCAAAGCTCAACAATTTGAATCCAATACGCCAATACTGTTAAAAAATAATTTTTGTTTGCAAAACTTCGACTAGTTTTTTGGTTTCACACCTTTCACAAACGGGTTTCCTTTATAGACCAATTTAGCCAGAAAAAGTCTACCTACCGTAATCTAAAAAGCTTCCTACCAGTTACTCTCGTTATATTAGACCTGATCAATAATTTGTAACAATATAAGCTTTAACTAGGTTGGAACTGATTAAACAAGGCAGCTGCGGTTTGAGTTTCAAATTAATATCTTATAAGAAAAACTAAACAAAGTAATTATTATTCTCTCATAAGAAAATATTTCAAAAATTACCATTATTATAATGCAACTTTCTTCGGTATTTAGTATTTCTTTGTACGGTTTCGTTAAGTTAGAGGGCATTTCTTTAGGACTGATTATTGACCATTGTTCAAAATTGAGCTTTCAAAGTCAAGGTACTCATTTAAGCAATGGTAAAGAATTAAACTTAGTTATGTGTTCCCAAAATTATGGTGCGGCATATGAATACGACATTTACAATGGTGTGACCCTGACTTTAGTATTCACGATTGAGATGAATTTATTCAATCAAAAATTTTGATTATTTTTCCTTTAGTATTGATTTAATAAGTGAGCCTTGACCCAAATCAAGATTGCCAAATCTTTTCGATTATATTATGCTTTAAGATGAGTAGAACTATCTAAATGCAAATAATAAATCATTGCATAAGTTAAGATTCGCTCACCGGATACAGTCAATGCATAGTCAAAATATTCCCATGTATTACCAAACGATGCCAAATCTTGAAAATACCAAAATCACTTTCTTTACTGCAAAGGATCTTGCTCATTTTGTGTCCTTGAACCGCCGGTTACTTAGTTTCTCGGTATCTTTCACTTTCTTCAGCAGATTCATCCGCAGTCTCTAATTAACAACAGTAGAGTTTCTGGTAAAAATGAGAAATATTAAGAATGAAAATATAAAAAAATGACAAAATATTCTCTCCTTCTTCTCAACAAAAATAGACACATTCAGTAACTTTCAAAGCGATATTTTAACCGACATTTAAAAAAAGTAAAAAAAGAAAAAGTTCAGTTCTTACAAACCACATTTTACTATTTATTTCGTGTAGGTACTCTAACGAGTCTTCAATATTTTGATGTTTTTCTTTCACTTTCACCCTGTTCAGCAGATTCATTCGCAGTTCTCTAATTAAGAGCCAAACGCAATAGTTACTAAACCGGATAATAGGCAATATTAAGAATTAAAACATAAAAAGATAACATCCAAAATGTCTGGAAATAAAAATAGCGTTTCCTAACTTAACAAGTAGTTTTGCGTTTTCCGGTCTAGGTACATATAGCGTTTATTAAACAAAAATAGAAACCTTCAGTATGTTTCAAAACGATATTTTGAATGAAAGTTTAAAAAGTTTAAAAAACAATATAAATGATAAGATAGGTAAGTATAGACTCGATTGTTCTAATTATTTTGTGTACTGTCTTGAAAATATGTTATAAAAATATAAGAGCTGTTTGTTAAACATGATGCATGCACATTGCGTTAGTCAGTTTTTAGGGCATTTCGAATTTAAAGTATCAACATCGTTTGCGCGACTGCCGAAAGTACTGGGATTCTTTTCATATGCACGCTTTCTAAATGTCCAAAATAGTATTGTTCTTTGTTTTCGTTATGCACATACAAGCCCGTTTTTTCTTAGGAACAAATTAACTTCTGGTTTCAATATATTATCATTTTCTTTTGGTTGTCCATCACTTTTGAGATCTATTGCTGATTTATCGGTAACGAATTTAATGATTTGAATGTCTGCAGTCTGTTATTAAATTGGTTTCATTCGACCTCTTTGTGGTCAGTTATGTCTTCTATCTGACATATTTTTTATATCCTTAGTTCCACTTATATATTTTATATATTTTTTCCAGCAACCAAGCAAATACCTAACTTCCGTTTTGTTAAAGTTTGGGTTAAGGCCTATTGTTAACATAACATCAAATCTATATATTAGCCATCGATAAATTGATACGTTCGACATTCTAACAGTATCAGTACTATAAAATTCTAAATATCGAACTCCTTATAATTACTATATGTATTCCGATACCATATAATCTCCATTTCAAAAATTTATTTGTCACTCAGGTGTCCAATCTAAAGCGATTAGAACCAAATTGTCGTGGTCTTTGTCGTGGTCCTCCAACTCATAGAGTAATAACGTAATTTTCCTAATATTAGGAGTGAAATTTCAAGAGATTGGCCGAAAATCTATTGAATATCTGGGATACTATTGAATCTGTAGCATCAATCATTATATATTGTATATGATGTATAATGTAACATAATAATTAAG
>NW_026018462.1:0-37691 GCF_020466585.1 Dendroctonus ponderosae | reverse complement strand
CAAGATAAGGATGCATAGCATGGGGATCTCCGAAACCGTAAGAGATTCGAAGTCGGTTAAATTAGGAAAAAGTTACACAGCGTTTTCAAAATACAAGTATTTCTTTCAATTTTCGAGATATTTAGAAAAAAGTGATTCTTCGGATTTTCGTTTGTATTATTGTATAAATTTTTGAAGTTATTTCAAATCCTATCAAACAACAAAAAAACTTTTTCATGGCATCTTTTCGAGAGCTGCAAGATGGAGCTGATGAAAATTTATTACAACGTTTCGTTTCTTTAAAACCATTATCAACTGCTGTTCTTCATATGGACCAAAAAAGTATATAACGGATTAGGTAAACCTTATCATACTGATTTCTTGCGTAACATGCGAAGCAAAATTCGCCCGGTACTATAATAATTATCACACGATGCTCACCATAAACAAGTAAGTATATATTTTAGCGGATTTTAAAGATTTTTGTATAGGTATTTCATATACGTAATATGTCTCATACATTTTTGTAACACAAACTGGTCTATACTGTACTCATGGTTAAAATTACCGCAGATTATTCTCTAGAGTGACTCTTAACTAGTGTATAATGTGACTCTAACTAGTATGTATTTTTATTATTTAAGAAGTTTTTATACACGGCAATAAACTCAGCAAGAACCTGAGCTGACTTAAATAAATGGTTAGCTGGTACCATCAAAAACCCTCTCGAAATAATTTGAAACCAATCAGGTACATTTCTATGTTTCAGCTGTTCCTAACTGTTCTTTCATTTTCTGTGTTTCAATTTGCGCTCTGAACCGTGAAACAATTGAAAAATAACTGAACGCAATAATATTGATTTAAAAGTATAATTACAGGAAGAGAGGGCAAAAAATCTCATTGTTTGAGTTATTTTGGACATTAATTTACAACCTGTTTAGGTATTTATTGAAGATTCTTTGAAGATTCTTGATCTTTTAAGATCTCCACATTTGTTTCAGTATTTACCACTAGTATGTTGTTAGTGTTAACCACAACAATTTCAGAAATAGCGGTTTTCAGGATCACACTGACTTCGCTCTTGCGAATTGTCTTTTCTAAACAATCAGACTTTTCTTGTGTTTGCTTTTCATCTGTTTCTTTTGCATTATGGACTGGAAGTTTTAATGTTGGTACTGCATCTGGTCGGAAGGCTTATCTTTAAATGTGTAGTTAAGAAGTTAAGAAGTCTTTAAGGGAATTTCATAACTGCCGGATTCAAAGTGCTCAGAACAACCACATACTTGAAAAATAAAACCACTCAATATCACATATAGTTTCTGTATAAAATAATTAGCACGACGGCATCCAACAACCCACTTCTTTGCAAATTCAAATTTAAAAAAAAGTTAATAAACTTTTTTCAAGTTTGTAATCGCTTAAAAAATCAACGGAAAAATTTTCGGAGGTAATATAGCGAAAGCTTTGAAATAGCCGATAATTTTTCACGACTGCGTGTTTTCCATAATTTGCAAAGAAAACATGCTAGAGTGAAAATTATCTGGCTAATTTTAAAGCTCGTAATATCAAACCTACCACAAGCTTTCTAGAAACATATAATCCACTCTTGATTACCGGACACCGTGTATAGCTACAAAAAATATGTCTTTTCCAAAACATGTTTTTGAATTCTGAATATCTGAGTTTTGTATCCGATACTAGGAAAAATAACAGTATAGTTTCATTGCTCCTACCGAGCCTACTAAGCTATAACAAACTTGCAATAAAATAACTCAGCGAATTCCAATACTATTCTCTATTCCATCAGAGGTTTTGGAGAGATCATACAGGTAACAAATAATGAATTTCCAAATTTCTCGAACTAGGCTACAACATTTTACATTGAAAAGGAACATTTGATCAAAGAAATCACCGTTTGACTCAGAAGTTGGATACGGTTAATAGCCAAAGTACTTCAGATAATATTTGTCTGGTTGGGTCTAACTGCTGTTTCCCAGTAAAACTCCTTGAAACAAAGGTGTATTTAAACAAAGGATTATTACCGGTCAGCCTTAGCAGTTTATGCACGGATTAATGCTGAAAACCAGCTATAAAACATGCCTCCAGTTGAGATGGTTCAAAAACACCGAAGCAATAAACTCTCAAGGCTGTCAAGTCAAACGAAATTCTTGGGCAAAATCTGACTTTTTTTTGTTGCATTTTTTCATGTAAAACAGGTAAACATCATCCATCCATCAGGTACTTTAATAGAACCAGTTTTATTTCAAAAACTGGAAACCCGAAAATATTCTCAATTTTGGTGATGTATGATTTATGAAAAAGTTTTATTAAAGCGAATTTGAAAATAAAACAATGTAATCTTGCAGTTCAATCAAAAGTAGTTGAAGTCTAAAAAATATAAAATGGTTAAAAATGGGTAATGGAGCAAAGGTTAAATACGAATTAGCTACTCAATTTTGAATGATGCGAAACAGTGCTAAATAAAGTCTTTGAAAATGCAAGCGCAAATATTAAAATAAATAAAAAATTGGCAATGTAAATTTATGCGCTCAAACACCTTTGAAAAGCAACATTATTTTATGCTTAGTACATTGTTATATATTTGGCAGTAATATACAATAATGTGTACCATAAACTTAAATTAATTAAAGTTGGGTACAAATTTTCTCCCATCAATCAAAAAAGTTTGTTTGAAATCACACCTCACAAAAATGATTTTATTTAAATAATGTTTAGTATACAGTTTTCTTACACTAACATAAGTAAATCATTAAGATTTTGCTGGTTCCAGGCGCATTGGAACAATCAAAGAACATCTTCTAGAAACACTGTGCGTCAAATGATCTTCTATACCCCATTATGCTAATTTGTTGCTAAATGTGGTTCATAAACTGTTCAATTTTAGTGTTCATTCTTATATGAACATGCATACTTAAAATTAATTAGATTAAACCATTTTTTCGGGGTTTCCTCTTTTTTATGTGTTTTAGCAAGGACGTCTCGTGACTGGCCAGTCATACCGCGAACTATAAACCAGTGGCAAGAGACAGAAAATCCACTACGAGCTTTTTACCGCGGCGGCTGGAACCAGACGGCCTATTTTCTTCGTCTTCGACGATAGTTCGTCTAATGACAATAGATAAAAAATATTTTAAAAACAAAATTATTTTGTTTAATTGCAGGTTCAATAAGACATTTTAAATATTTGCACCAATTCGTTTATCTTTTATCTATCACTTATCACCAAATGTACATTTAATGTTTTAGTACTACGTTTCTCGGAAAATATCTTCCGATTTTCACAGTTGGAACTTGATGTTAATCACACTTTTCGATTTCAAATTTTATATACAATTCATCTCATATACTGCCATAGTAGGAATTAATTTGTAATTTCCCTCCAAATAATCTCAACCATTTTTAAGAAGTTTTTGCCCTTATTAAGGAATTAGGGAGTAAATTTAAACGTATGCCATATTTTACTTTTTTACTACATAACTTATGTAAGGGTTCTTTTTTATCATGGTCATCGACCATTTGGGGTATTTCTATAAAATTGAGAAATAAATAAGCAAAAAACTGTTTGTGACCATTTTGGTCAAACCACTCAACAATAGCAATTTAGAATTAAAATCAGTGAACAGCGGACTTGATTTTTGATCATGTTTCATATATTTTTCTCCCAATAATTTTCCCATTGTATTCCGGTCTAGACATTTTTAATAAAAGACCGTATCTTGAATAATAAGTATTCAATTCTACATACAACAATCTTACGGATAAATAATAAGAAAGCAGTTGTGTTAGTAAAAGGAGACATTTTAAATGAATATAAGTAAATAGATATATAAAAATCAGTTTTAAGATCAGTTTTAAGATCAAAGCAATAGTCCAGACCTGTAATACACCAGCAGAAAAGTACATTTTAGATTTCTTTGATAAGCCCGGGCCTTCGAAGGTCGACATGTTCACTTTCTTTCTTGTATGTTCGTGACTTTTATTACAAAAATTCCAATGCTCGAATTATTCACACTGAGCGAATATGATTATTAACTTTACATTAAACTGTGCTTATCAAAGATTCCTACTAAATGTAGTTAGTCACTGGGTTTTCGAACGAACGGAATCATTTTATAATCGAAATTGCTACGATTGATACAAATATAAACCAGTAACATTCATTTCATTAAATCATTAGAATTGTGTAAGGTCATATTCATTTAATATAAGCATTACATAGTTACTCATGTTAAAAGCCAAAGTAGATCAAAGAAACATACACCTTAATTAAAATATTTCATCACAATTATAATTTTAGTTGCTCTTGCTTCTCGCCAATGAATGGGACTTTGTTGAAGTCGACAATTATTTTGCAATTTGCCGAAAAAGAATTATTTAGAGCGAATATTTTACATATTTAAAGTAGGGAAATTATTCATACACTAATTATCTCATAATTTTCCAAGATACTCCTGTTTAGACAACTTGTGGTAATTTAACATAAAAGCTATGAAAACGTCAATATATAAGTTAACAAAATAGAAATGGGTAAAAATTAAATTAAAAGAAACTTATAAATACGTGTGTGTTCTACCATAAACGATATAGGATTTTGAAAGGAATTTTGTTAGGAAATTGTGCATGCTGGACATTTCAATAAGTCTTATTTTAAACCAAATTTCCAGGACATTAATATAATATATGCTTCCATGAAAGCCTCTGAAACGTTAACGGTGTGATCGACGCAGAGCGGACTCTAACATGTTTCACAAGATAATATTTCGATACTGGAAATAACACCTTTTTGTCACCATCTCATTTCGTCATTAAACAGGGTAATTCAAAACTCGTATCGTTCTTCTTGAGTTGTTTTCTAAGGGCATTTAAGAAGTACAACAAAATAATGAAAATAAATAATTTTGGGGAGAAAACGGGATTTGCAATAAAGCTAAATCCTAAACATACCTTAGCTTGATGTTGACCGCTCATTTTATGGTAAAAAAGTGGATAGAACAGTAGATATGAAAGTTATCTTCTACCATAACTTGGTAGATTTTTTCAGAAGTTTGACATAAACCAAAAACTGCGCTGAATATTTCAATAGTTCTTTGAAGTGTTACTTAATAGAAAAGTTGAAAGTGTATCTTCAAGGCCTAATATGTGATTAAAATATTTTCATCGTGCTCTCCAAATAATACCACTTTCGAATTACGATTTATACAGGATATGAGTTCAGTAAAAATGGCGATGTCTCTTTCTTAAGTATTAACTTATATATTTCTGGTACGTTGGAATAGTATTAGTTCGAGAATGCCAAACTGGTCACTTACTAAATTTATGCAAAAGCATTGAGATATTGTACTTTTTATCTGAAATGAGTATGTACAATTAAATTTAATGAAAAAGTCATGTTTCTAGTTTTACATACCGTTCCTCTATCAACTTATTCGTATATTAATCGACGGCGTTCGTGATGGGTTAAGCTGTGTACACAGTCAACAAAGCTTTATATTTTTAAGATACAGTGCTCGCTTTATGTGTTGATCTTTTTCTTTTAATTACCGCAATTTGTTTTCGTATGAATTGCTTGTAAACGTTAAAATGCACGTGGTAAACCACATTTTAAGAGATTTTATTATTATTTGAAAATATATAACTCTGTAGAGTTATGTAACGTTGATGGTGTTTTACATTGTAAACTAGATTTGAACTTATTTCATTTTTTCGATATGTTTTTATTTGAAGATTTTATTTGAAGATTTTATTGAAGATGAATTTTATTTGAGACGGTCGCTTTCAAAGTCAAACAATTCACTTAACATGAAGTTTCAATACATGTTCGATGTGGTGAACATACGCACCAAAGTATAAAATAGCTGACCTTAATTCGAGAATATGATTATCGAAAGTACTCTTTTGTTCTATTTACCTTGATCAAATTAAACCAGTCTCAAATTATACTTTAATGAACTTGGCTAAGCCAAGGTGTAAGCTTACCTTGTGTACGAAAAATATCTTATATGTACTTATGCAATGTTGAAACTACAATTTTAGTATTTGCTGTCAAACTTTTATGCAAGGCTTTTGGCTACAGTTGTTGCTTTATAAATTAAAAATTTTTTATTAAATAGTTTCACATTATTTTACAAATGGATTGAAATAAATTGGGAATATTYGTYGACAAAATCCCCGACCATTCAGCTCTCGTTCAGGTCACATTTTTATTTGAAATAAAAGTAAACTTGATTCCTTGCTAACTGGGAMAAGTATCCTTAAGAGGTATCSCCAAAGTACTAGTTTGATTTAAATTTTGATTGGAGTTTCAAATCTTAGATATGAGCGAGGGCAGCCTAACCGGCTTTACGAAAACGAATATTTATATATTTATGACTCGATTTTCCTGGTAAATTGGTCAAATTATTTTGGTAATTGTCTAATTAAAACTCTTAATGCTTAAAATGAATTGAAGTAGTTTTGGGAACACCGTTTCTAGACTTAGTAGGTAGAAAAGTTGGCGCCTGCTTATTAACTGCTGTAAGTGATTAATTTGATTACAAAATCTCAAATCAGATTTAAAACGAAACCTTGGATCAGTCACAATAGACAGTACGTAAAGGATGTCCAAAAATTATAGATGATAGAATTAAAATCTATAATTTCAAAAGTAAAAAATATTGGAATCCAGAAAGATCCAGATAGGAATCCAAAAAATCTCCACACTTCAGTCAATAAGGTCATTTGCGTATTAACAGATACATTCGTTGCCAATTCATTTTTGATGGTGCTGACTACCAAGAACGTAAAATTTCTCAGAAAAATCTAAACATAGAAGATAATAAGTGCTTAATCCCTACTTTGAGCTCTACATTGTTCTCGCAGTGCATCCGCATCATCCGTTATGAGGTTCGTTGTAGAATACTAATCCATCTTCATCCGTCAAATACTTTCTTTGTCTCGGCACTTCCGTTTTGATAGAACGAGATAAGAATTTCAAATAGTTACTGTACAATTTATTAATTATTGTGATATTACTCATAGTATTTTATTTCATGTCTCTATCATTTTGTTCTCGTCTTGTGTTATATAAAATTGTAAATATCAAAAAATGCATATACCTCACCTTGTAACAACAACAGATTTGGGTTCAAAATGCTTCATCAGAGTGATACAATTAAACAATTTATTTCGATTAATTGTCTAAATGTTTACAAACTTACGAGTTACACCTACATTACACATTAATACTGATATCTTGATTATCTGAACAGTAAGACATAGTTACTAATTTCTGAAATGAGTTGAACACTGTTGTAAAAAGATGCTGACGTCAAAAAAAGAAAGCTTTCACAATGTTTTCACAATTTTTTTTACCAGCGCTATTTGATAGCAATATCACTATCCACTATCGATGGTAAGAAGCAGCTTTGAAAATTTTAAATTAGTGGGTTAGTCACTTTCTTGTTCCTTGTTGAGGGTCCTGTTTCTACAAAAAAAATCTTGGTTAGCAACATCAAGACCAAGCGTTCTGCAAGACCAAGACTTTTGCAAGAATCTCACAAGACACCGCATCTTAAATGCGTTAAGAAACTTGAACAGTCCTAAACGCTTAACGTACTAACAATTCACTTTAGATGAGAAAAAAATAAGATGAGAAGAAAATAAAAAAAATAATTATACCAAATATTTGAACAAGTGTAGCACAAATGATAGCACAAACACGGATGATCATATTTCAGATGTACCTAATTGGTTTCAGATATGTTCTCTTAGAGATTATCGAAATCGGGTGGTAGTTGAGACGAATATTTGTTCCACTATTTATTACCCTTACTTTGAAATTATGAGATTCGTAATTAAAAAAATATGTTTTATGCACATTCTATAAGACAGTCAAACTCTCAGTATTTCGTTACAGTATATAACGTTATATATATGCGTTAGTTATGACAAAAATGACCTTTTAATGATTCAAATGAATAACACACGAACACGATTTTAGTGTATGTATTTTGCAGCAGTAGTGCCACCACCTCAGTAAAAGAATACCAACAACAAAACCCAAATCATCGTCTTCCACACGAAGACGTTTACTAGAACTTCGAGGCAACGCTTCGATTAATAGGTACGTTGCCTAAACCGACTTGTGAAAGAAAGAGTTTGCAAAGAAATAATGCTGCAGAAAGTCCTTGAACTCGTTGAAAATAATCCTGGTACTAGTACACGAAGAATTTTTGCACCAACGGAACAAAGTAAGTCATCGCTTCACGACACATCGCAAGAAAATGGACTGCACTTTTAGCAGTACCAACCAGTACAAGGACTTAGTCCACCGGACCTTCCCCAAATAGTTCGTCTTTGTGAATGACGCACGATCATATGGATACCATTTTATGTGACAATAAATTTACAAGAGATGAAATCAACAATTACCTCAAAGCTAATGTTTCGTCAATCAAAAACCCTCTTGCTGTTTCAGAACTCTGCTAAGTTGTTTGTAAGAACGATTAACATTTTCTACTTTTAGGACGTTTCTCTTCAAATCAGGTGGACGATGTTGTTTGACTTGTATGTGATGGTGCTAGTTCTAATTTTGAACAAGTTCTCATTAATCTTCACAATAAATAGTGTTCATATCGAAGGATAGCTCGTGGAAATCCCCCTGCTTGGCCACTGCGGTCTCCAGGCCTCAACCCTTTGGACATTTTTATGTGTGGATATAWAAAAACGAATTCAATAGAAAATTATAGCTACAAATAACTCAATTAAAAAAATCACATAGCGTTTGATGACGTGAAAGACAGTTTTGAAGACTACAAGTTGGAACGAGTGATTTACCGGAATATTGAAATATGCATTACACAAAGCAGTGGTCACAGTGGGCAGATTTAGCAATAACTACACTCATCACACGGATTCGTGAGCTTTTATTAAACTTGTTCGTTTTGCTACCAACACGAATTAAGACCCCCGCTATTTTCTAAATTTTATTTTATTTTGAAAACTCAACAAAAGGTAAAATAATTTAATTTTTATTTAATAATAATTTTGCTAGTAATTGAAGGGATACAGCCTAAGTCCAATATTTTGCAAAACTAACCTAAGAGTTGACTCGTATTCTCCATATTTACTTCTATTTGGTAGGAAAATCTCCCAGGTAAAAATTATATTCTGATGGCCTCTTTTGGTGAACAAAAGATTCAATATAAATGAATCTCGTCAAAGGCTTGGAGCCAAAAACGCCTGAGTGGCACTTGGGTTGTTTTGCTACTCAATGCATTTTCGTTAGAATAATATAAAATTTAATCACAGAGATTAAGTGATTAATTACATTATTATTTTAAATAACTATCTCTTCGGAATCAGGAAAACAAAAATATTGGCGCGTACAAAAAATAATGGAATTTTGAGACAATGATATTATATTAATTTAAACTCAGAAATAGATTCATATGCTACGGACGAGGAATCTGATTTCAAACCAAATGAAGATGAGACTCATGGGAGTGATCAGTCCATATCACATAATGAAGCTACTAGTTGTATTAGTAGTTTTGATGAGTAGGATTTAGGGATCAGAATATAAGGTGAAGTAAGTTTAATGTTGTATTTTAGTAGCCCCTAAACAAACCCGAAAAAGAACAATCGGTATTATCGAATGCAAAATATATGTAATAAAGTAGAATATGATTTCCGGTTAAGAATATGAAAGTAGAATGAAAAAGAAAAGAAAGAAAATTGTTCAGGAGTATAAACACACATGCAATGTGGGGAATTTACAGGGAATCAGAGGCAATTATTTTTTTCTAAATTGTTCAGTTTAGAAACTTATGACCAACAAACAAGTTTCTCAACTTCACCCATAAAAAAAACATAAAAGAAAGTCGGAAAAAGCTAGATTTTGCATTCACATCAAAATATTTAACCAAGCATATTAATACTCTATATACTATAATTAAAAAAGACACACAGCTTTAAAAAAAACTTTTTATGAGGACAATGCATTGTTTTTCATTTGTAATCCAGCTGAAACAAACTCACACATTCAAAACGTAGAAAAAGATGATAATAATTACATGAATTTGTTAATAAGTTCTATATTGTTGAGGCGGATTCATTTTTTACAAACTTCTTTTTGGGTATTTCGCCCCCAAAATTTTTGTCTTTAAAAAAGACAGAATTTCCTCACGTCTTTTATTACAGATTGATAAATAGTGCTCCTTTTTCGCAATAAGAACGAATTATTTATCAAAAAGTAATCAAGAACTATCACCTAGAGGGTATACTGCGACACACTTAGGCTCAAGCTGTAAGAGAAAATTCCAATTAGTAGAGAAATTAATTTGAAAAATTACCTTGACGTTTCGATAGCTATTTTCTGCTATTGTTATCAAAAGAACCTAAATGAACCTAAAAAAGAGTATGTTAATAAATTGTGTAACAATAGTAGGATAATACAATATATGAAAATTCGCTCTGATAATTCAATTTGCACAGACGAACATCATCGTTCTATAACGTAAATTAATTTAATTTATAAGCTAATAATTTTCCATTGTAAGAGAACTTTGACGATTCATTTGTCTAAATAAACCTTTGGTGACTCAAGTGGTTTTGCTTCTAATCCTTTCAATGACTCATAGAATGTATATCTACAGTCTATATTTTTCATACTTTTTAATGTTTATCAAATAAGCGTGTCATTAGAAGCTATGTTTTAATCGGACGTTTCGATTGCAAAATATCTTTTCCTGTCGTTAGATGTGCTATCAGAGCATATTGCAGTCTGATTTGCTTTAATTTCATTCACTTTATTGCAATATACACGCATTGGAGGGAGAAAAAGGCGGCATCGATAACAGTTTCCCTACAATTGATGCATTTCATTCTAAGCTTAACTTTATATAGAAAATATATGTTTTAAACTTTAGATAAGTTCAAAATTTTCATAAAAATATCATATTTTGCATGAGTGAATCGCGAATAAGCTTTAATGCATATCGTACTACAGAATGATAACATTTTATGGAAAAAAGGAAAATAAGTAGATTAAAACAATAAACAAAGAACAACAAAAGCAAGCAACATATGCTCTTACCATATGTTTTGAAACAAATCTGGTTAGCTAAACGAACAGTTTCGTCGACCATATTTAAAAAAAAGCCCAACTTTCGTATTCCTCCGATACAACGTACTGAATTATAAGTAGGTGTAATCTATGTAACAAAGTGGCGTTGAACCACTTGGAAAACACGCTTATCCTTGATCTACAATCAACCGTGTACTTACCCACCAAAATTTAGTACCAATACATAAAAAGTACTATACTATAGTAGTATTTAGTACCAAAAAATGGCAAAATTTGACTTTTTGGAACAGCCTTTTCTTAATTTTTACATTACTTTATTTTATATTTTGGCTGTTCTTAGCTGGTTTGTTATCGCGTTTGATTCACGACGTTTTTGAGTGTTAATCGTTTCTTAACATATGCAAGTTTAAAAGTGTATAGGTTTTTTGGTGGTATTAAATGAAGACGAAAAAGCGAAAAAACAAATCAAATACAGTCCCAAAGTGGGAATATATTCAGTAATCACAAAACAGTTTTTTTTTTGGAAATATGCTTGGATATATTGCATAATATTTTAAATTGTGCGCTTTTTAACGTAAGAAAGTTTAATATAATATTTGAGATATAACGTCACCAACTAATTTTCTCTAATGGCAATTCCAGTTTTTATATCTACTCTTAAATATCAAATCTGCATTTTTTGTTGCAAATAGCTTCTGCTATTTTAATATAGTTTTGTTTTAATCATCCGAAAAAACATTGCTTTCAATTTAGAAGTACGACCTCAAGTGAGTATAGAGACTTCCAGACACTTAGAGTGTGTCAGAAACTATCGGCTAACTTGAGTGAAATCCTCTAAAACGCTGATCATTTAAAAGAAAAGTGGATTGTTTTCTTTTCCTGCTCGCCAACTACGTTTATGTGTTTTTTGTTACTAATGAAAGTTTCCTTTAGTGTAAATATCATCTCTGTTTGAGACAGCATGATAATGTACTCAAATAAGAGAGAACTTTTTGAATGCGAAATGTGGGACATGTTTTCATCAAATAATTTTCTATTTTTCACTTTTAGTACTGATTATGTTTTGAATAGTAGGCTATTACATGCGCGACCTTTATATCTGTAAAGATTGTGTTTACTTGCGTTGGTATTGCATAATCGAAATGACGCCGCTAAGCAAAAATAAGTTTAAATGAAGTTTAGTCTGTTGTCATTTAAATTCCTTGGCTGCATTGTTGAAGAGAAAGTATGTGTGGGTAGAGAGGGCGACGAAAGAGACGTCTTCGGCGTCAGAAAGGTGATTTACTAAATACCAACTACGTTTTGTTGCACACTGCAATGAATTATTTATAAAATCTTTTTTTATAAAAAACATTATTCTAGTCAAAACTTTTCAAGAAATCGACTATACAGAAGTAACTTGAAAATCAAATATAGTTTCCAAAATAAAGTAAAAGTAAACTCAGATGAAATCTTGAGGAATCCACAGAGCATCTGGCTTGTACGCGAGGCATGTTGGCACTTACAGAATATGATGATGGGAGGATGAGGTCTTAGTTGAACTCCACGATTTGACGAGGACAAAGATTAATAGTAATAAAATAAAAGCCAGTGACCTTCTCTTAAGAGATAGGAATATCTCGATAGACTGTCGGCTGGAGAACACAACGTGCCCAAGTGGACATACGTTTCAACCAAGATGATCCTCTTTTACCTCTTTAACCAAAATTATATTGCGTAAAAAAGGTACTGTATTTATATGGTCGGCATAATGAACAAAAGTAATCGTTGCCCGCAATATCTCAAGTTGCATACGGATGACAAAGGGAAAATGATGAGTTTTCTTTTAAACAGTTTTGACTCTTTGTAAAGTATTTCTGTAGGACTAGGATGCTCAATCGCCCTACCATTTTTTTGTTAAAAGCCTGTTTATTTTATAAATAAATTCATAAATCTGACAACAATATTTTCGGTTCAAATCTGTAAATCTCATTATCCTAAACAAATAATAAAAATAGCACAAATTAAATGTGGGTGCCTAAAACAATATGGGAGGTGATCAATAAACACTTCTGGTATCTTATTATTTTGGTAAATAATTTTGTATTACTTCGTAAAATCCCAGTCTTGTCGAGTTTAGGTATAAGACATAGAAACTTAATCATACCTACATTTGAATGGAGAAGTCAAACTTTGAAATAAAAAAATGAAGGTCGTATTAGTTCTGGGAATAATGTATGTGTTTTAAGTTTTCGAGCAAACCACATCTGAAGGAGCAAGCCACTCGTGTATGCAAAACGATAGGAATAATATATAATTTACAACAGCCTAAAACCCATATAAACGTACCAGTTTTAAGGCCTCGAAACCCTATCTTTTTCATACAACCCTCGACTGTATTAAGAAATTATTTAATTTGGTGTGAATGTAGGTACTACTAATGGTCAAACAATTTCCTGGCTCCAAAGAAAAGTTGTTTGTAACCTCAGCATTGCTGTATGTATGTAACTAAGCAAAAAAGATGGCGCAGAAAAAGATCGAATTTTTAATTGTAAAGCAATGATTATTTGTGTATAAAGCAAATCAATTATGTAAAACTATTTCAAGAAAGAGAATGATTTCGAAGATAGTTACCAAATTTATGTCTAGTTCGAGTAATTTACTAAGACACAAAGAGTAAAGGTAAGAAATAGAAAATATCTTTGAACTGACTTGCAAGAAACCGAACACCATGGATATTGTTTCGAATTCAACAAACCCGAAAAAGATTCCAGCTGCAGAAGCATCCAGAAATTGTTGCCAATGAAGATGTAGATCAAAATAACAGATCACGCTTTCGAAGTTCCTAAAATCCACTTCTTGGAGCAAAAATCTCCGATTGCATAACAAAGAGATTTTTTAAAATAATTGTTTTGTTGTCCTATGTTTGCTATACCTTGTGGAGTAGGTAGGAAATTTGTTAAGGATGTTTTGTTCTACTTTTTAAAGCTCTGCTTATAGGCATCGCTTTTTCAATCGTCTCGATATCTCAGTATATAAGGCAATATATATTTTCAGGTAAATAATTACGATTTTTAATTATGAAGAAGCATAAGAGAGTTTAGTGCGTTATGCAGTATATGTCCACCTCTAGCTACAATTACTGCATGCAAGCGCCTCGTTATTGAATCCGTAGATTTTCAATGTTTCTTTGGGAATGTCTTTCTATTCTGCTTTCAACGCTGAATGCAAGTAAATCGGTATTTCTAATTTCTAAATCTTTTAATTAAATGTACATATAACCATCAATTCACTTAGACGCTGGTCGATGTTACACTGCCGTTACAAATATTTACAAATAAATGATAAAATACAAATTTTGTCCAATTTTTGGCAATAAATTATATATATTCAGCTGGACTAATAGTTTATAAAATAACCATTCAAGTGCTTTAACTAATTGTTTGATAACTAACTTGAAAGTGCATCTTCCAGAGCTAATACTTTTTCAGTTTTTATCATTAACTATAATGAATTAATAATATATTGAAAGTACTGAAGTATATAAGAATAATGTCCTCTGTAATGGCTAGAACAGTGAACGCGAACCAACCTGTACTAGGCCATCATCACCCTGCAGGTCTTTTTCTGCGGTTTTTTATCAATCTGAATGTAGACCTCTATCTGATACATAAGTAGATACCTAATCTGTATCTATTTAACCGAAAAGTTTATATTAAAGGTGAAGTGTTACTTAATTAACCATGATTATAATTACTTTGAGAAAGTCGTTTTACATGTTATAGAGAGAGCGAATTGACCAGAAATCCAAATGCATTAAAAACTGGATATCTAATGAAAAGAACAATTAAACCTGATACATTTACAAAAAATGTCATGGACACAATTCTTCGATTTTCATAGAATAGAATGGAGTCAATAGTTGTGGAAACCGGGATTTCAAAATTTAAATCAGTTATTAYTATGCGCATATTTTATCTAYAAAAAATAACTAGCYAATAATGAACCCAAACTCACCCATATATTTTAATTTCCTGATACAAATTAAATACTTAACTACCGTTTCAAAATCGYACATAAGGTAGACAAAAAGAATAGCTTTGGGAAGATCTGATTGGATAGTTGAAAGAATTAATCAAGAGAAAGTAGTTTCAGACGACTATCTTTTGGTTGCTTAACAAATATCGGTCTCGTTTTGATAATGAAAAAGAAACACAGCGGCTTCACCCACTAGTTATTAATATTTATAGCTATAATAAAGCTATTGTTATTTCGTAAGTATGCGGATATTGTTACATCAGACGGAATCTCAGGTATAATCTTACTTAGCAAGTTCTAAACAGATGACGAGTAGTCGAACGGCAATCTATAACAGTAGTAAAATGAACCTCCAAGAAGTATGTAATTGTTTAATTTATATCAATAGTATGAATGATAATTCCCAATGTCTTAGAAGCAACAATACTGGAAATTTATCAAACGGTCACTTGACGAACTGTGAAGGAAACTACCACTTTCTGCCACAGGATTACCTACAGGATGAACTTTCAACACACGGTCGATTTCGAGTCTCCTTTCAACTGTCGTCGAATAACCGGAACGAATTATTGCGATCGTATGAAGGAGATTATTTCGTGAATAGTTAGTTAAGCAAGGCAAAGAAGACAACACTTTCAACTAAGAATTACTAGTATTGCTGCTGAATTTACTAGATATTATATTCAACATTCTACGCAAGGGCTGGGGTTTGGAAACTTTATAAAATATAGTTCTCACTTAATATGGGGATCTCATAATTTTATTACAAGAAATATTGATACTCAAGATTCCACTTGTAGAACTAAAATGTAAAATGTGCGTTCAGCATAAAAACAAAAACTGTGTTGTTATGTGACTTGAAATTTTTCGCCAATTCATAACTTTACTTCTTGATATACCTTGACCAGCTTAGATATGCCTTGACCTAGCCCCAACCAGATCTCAACGAATTTATTTGATAAAGGTGTATAGAATTATTTGCTCATAATACAGATTATATTTGCGCCCACAGTATTAACGAGAGCACAACAAAACAAATCTTTGATGATAGAATTTGTAGCAGGAAATATTCAGTTTAATTTAAAATAAATAACTGTTAAGTATCTAGCACTCTCGAAAGTGCAGAAGTTGGTTAGCCAATATATAGCAAATTTTAGTGGTTGATAATTGATTTATTTGATGCAGTTGAGACCCAATTAGTTACCATTTTTCATTAAAAAAAATTCGGCTTATTCAGTGGTATAAGCGTTGAGTTAACACTTTGAGTCGCACCTTTAATTATTTAATGGCTGTTAATTGACTCTTGAGCTCAAGGGTTAGTTAATTAATGCCACACCAACACTTGGGTCAAGGGATAACATTTTGTCTGATAATTACCTTATATCCAGCTACTTGCTTGTGCTAAATCCTGAATATGCCATTTAAATTTTATCAAGGAATTTGGATCAATTCGCGAGAAGCTTTTTAATTTTGCATAAAATGCTCTATTAAGGTTGCATTTATCGGTGGCTTAACACTAATAAAACATCTTGTACAAAATTCCATTACGGTGGCCGACAAACTACAATAGTTTTAGAGCTTTTGACGTGATGCTGCTTTTTTCGAAGTTTCTCAATCCCCATTTTAGCATCGTTAGATAGAGAGTTGAAAATCCCATTCAGCCATAACAACATGAGTGAGGAAGCTTGGGCAATTTTGACCTAGAAAGCAAAATTTGAATACCAAAAACTTAGGATCAAGATTATGCCAAGATTGCATATGATTTCCGTCCCGCTTTTGCTCATTTCTCGGTAGCAAATTGAGCAAGAGCGATTATTTTTACATCATTCCAGAGAGAACTAAATGACCTTAATAGAAAGTGAACCGTCGATAAGGAAACGTTAGCAGTTTTCTCAAAAAGTCTTCATTTCAAGAAGTTTTAGGTCTGAGCGTTTTTTTTTGAGTTGCAATATCGATTCAAACATGAAGCTGCTTTTTTGAAAGTTTCCCAATCCCCATTGGAGCCACATAATTCATTATGGCATCGTTGGATAGAGAATCGAGTTCTTTTGACCCAGGAAGCGAAATTTGAATATCATATACATTGAGCAACGGCGGATCCAGCTTTCAAGTCAGGGGGGGGGCGATTTCAGTAGAAATTCAGTCTTTTGTTGTCTATGAAATTAGAAAAATAATCGTTAGTCGACCTAAACCCACCCCTATGACCCCCTCCCCTCCGGATCCGCCCTTGGGTTAAATGAAATAGGTAGATCAATTTTAAAAGTAACCATTGCAATGCAATGATTTAAATGATGATGGTCAGGTCAATTTCAAATTTGAATTAAAGCACAATCAAAATCTAACTATCATATGATTCAAGGCTCAAAGGCTAGCCTTTATACCTTTTAAAATTGAGTACAAGTTCTACAAAGAGTGTCGTGGCAAATACACGCAGAAACGACTAAAGAATGCCGTTGGCACGCCTAAGTTATTCGACGTATTGTAATTTTGAGCTTAATAAGTGTTGTTGCCAATATCACCAGCTTGATATTAATTTATTATTATGTTTATTTGCAAATTGGGTTGGGATTTAGATACATAACCTGGGGAAATAATCAGAAGCATCGACACCAGGAAATGTTAACGATTTACGTTAGTTAAAGCTTCAATGCTTATTGGTTGAAATTTTTGCAGAGTAATAAGGAGTGCCCAACAATTAATTTTATTCAAGGACTCGTCTTGATGACATTAGTTGCGACTTAAATAATCTGCACACTCTATAACTGTAATAATGTTACGGAAGTTTGAACTCAATAAATATTTTTGTTGGAATCTATTATCATCCTCAAGCAGTATTTGTTGATCTTTTTGTAAATATGATGTAACATTTTGTCAAAGTACCTATGTCGTTTTGCTACTTTAAAAATGTTGCAATACATAAGTTTACATGTTATACATAAAAGCTCAAAGTAAAATTGCCATAAAGTTAACAGCAGACGGCAAATTAAACTAATTCACAAACATCCGATATTGTTCGTAACAAATTCTTCATATGACATTTACACGAATCTCCCAAAATCTCTTCATATCGAAACTTCCTCACCTTCAACATTGAAAGCATCTTCGCTAATACTTTTCTGTAATCTTCAAGCTGTCGAATTCGAAAAGCGAAAGTATTGTTCGCTCTCTTTTGCTCTTGCAAAGACTCGACACTGTCGTTGCATTCTGGTATTCCTGCGGCTGTTCAAAAGAGGTTCTTTCTTCTTTTCCTGCCAGCTAACACTTCTTATTCGGGTCTTGTCTGTTGTTTAGACGGTTTGAACGCGTACGTCGATCTGAGGGAGAGTGCGATTTAATGACCCTCAATTTATTTTGTTGAACAGTTTTGATTTTTTGTCGGAGAAATTGCCATAATGGAGAGGACCGCTATTTTCATGTAAGTTGGCCATTTTTTTCTATTTGATATAACATTATACTGGTTTTTCTGATTATGACACAAACTGCAGAAAACACATGTTTAGGTACTACCCTCTAAATTCTTCCGGTATGGATTAACTAAGATATTTAACTTGGAAATTAGAAAACCACTTAAAAATATTATAGGTATCTCTAAATACCTATGTTTTTGATACTAACATATTTCTCTAAAATTAAACTGAACTGAAATGAGAAAATGAGATATTGTAAGTTGATGCACTTGATCGAATTTAGTTTTCATAGCAAGTGCTATTTTATTATTATTCTACTGCTAAAAAAGGGTACAATGCAGTCCTGCGGTGGAACTGCAAATATGTGGCCTTTGAGCGCTAACTCGTTTGGGTTTCATTACGAAATGGCTTGATAATTTTAACGATGCCTTTCAGACAATTGATAAAATAATATTAACTTTATCCGTTTCAAATCATATTTGCATGCCTAGCGACACAAATTTTTAAAAAGCAAGTTGCACAAAAATTTATTCTGCAGATTGAACCCGGACACAGTTTTCACGCTTATAAAGAGCATAGCTGCCATTTTAAAATGTGCGCTTTAACGTTTTAAAATTATAAATTTCTTGGAGCATTTGCTTGAAAATTTAGTTTTCAGAATTACTGTTAATTTGCCAGACAAACTGTATGCAAATATTTTCTCGCTTAATTCGTTTTCAATGTTGTTGTAATTTTGGTAATTTTTCTATTATTTGGTAGGAAATTAATTCATTTGCCGCAGTATAGGTACCCAAATCTTGCAGGAGAAAATACAGTCGATACTAGAAAATTTTACGTAGTGTCCGTATATTTTTTAACACGTAATAATGGTTGGTTATCAGCTAAAAAATAAATAAAAATAAAATTCCAATTTTTATTTTTTGTTTAATAAATGGAATTATATTCTATAAATACATTAGATTTATTAAATACAATATTTACCATGAACAGAGTAATAATGTAATGCGAAACCAATCATTTAACATTTCACTTTCAGTAATGGTATTCAAGTATACGGTCTAGATAATATAGCTAACTTACAGCACGATTACAACACGTAACATAGCTTGGAGATTTGTTCTTAATATATTAGACAACGGTTCACCGTGCAATTTAATGATTATATCGCTCTTTTAAATATTCATAACTTCAGCTAAAACCACCTTCATATACATAAATTTAACAGCTGAAAGAAACTTTGTTTCAGCACAAACCGGATCGAAAATATTTTTTATTTTGTAAACCTCCAACCTTCGTCTTATTCTCATTCTCTTTCTCGAAGTTTCATCTCAAACATTCTTGCTGATATTTAAGACACTAAAGTACAACATATCCTAAAAGCTTCCCATATATGAGACAGCTAAAAACACAAACCAGTACCCAAAGAATTGCCTGCTGAGAAACGTTCACGGTGAACTTTTCTCTGCTTGCCCAAGGTTTTTACTTTTACTATCAGCAGCCGCATTCGATATTAGCAACAATACCTCATTTACATGTTTCCTTGCTAGTTACCTATCTCAAATATGTTCAATTTTATTTCGAAACATACTTTAACTAATTAGTAAATAATTAATTTCACTTTGCCGTGCTTTGTAGAAACCAACATCTCAAATTATATATTGATTTTAGAACGTATTCAAATTCTGTTAGATATTACTCAACTATATCTATATTCCAATCGCAACCTTTCCTGAAATATGTCTTATTACAGTTTGGTATTTTACTAAAAGTTTTATTGGCACTTAAATACGAATTAGTCGGCAATAGACGTCCGTTTTCGGCCATGAAATTTTAGAGAAAATTGTTATTCGAATATTACGCGATCTAACAATTAGCATATCTATGTGGCTTAATCGAAATTTAAAGATTTAATAATCGGCGGAGAAACTCTTATTTACTTCCAGTCAATTATTCAAATTACATAAATTGATATGTTAAATATTGACTACCTTTCTTTCAGCAAATATTACATTGCGTGATTTTTAACCCAGAAATTTCTTTTTACACGTTATTTTACTTATCTGAAATGCACATGCGGTGCTTTCAAAATGCAAGAAAGCAATTCAGGTTATAAATTTAATTTACCATTTCCAGTTATTCATGAGTATGGTTCATATACGTGGTATTCTACTGCTAACAGATGCATCTGCCAAATTATTATTGCTTCGACACATTTTTCCTTGCATAGTTTCGGTACTAAGCTTTTATTGTTTAAATAAAATATTATACACAAATTGCAAGCTTTCACCACCGCTAATGTCACAAAATGTGTGCTTTCTGTCGTTAGTGGCTCTGCTGAAATAGCGTTATCTTCATCTAACGGTTCTTCTGTTCTCAGGGATCAGTATTTCAGCATATACTTTTTACAAAAAAAAAATTGAATTGTGTTTGATTCGGGTGACTATAGCTTCCTTAGCAGTTTGCTTGAAATTCTTCTTTAAGTTCTCCCAGCTAATATTTACATCTTCCCATTCTCGTATGAGATTGGTATTGATTTATTTTAATAAATAAATATAAAAATTAATTGAATATTGTTTACAGGTGGTAAAATGCTGCAGTTTAATTATTTAGTAGAACTAACAACGTGCTATAAAATGTTCCATCATTTCTTAAACTTGAACTTAAACTCAAGCTCCAAAGCGGTTCAGGATAAGATGTAAAACTTTATTGTTAAGAGTTGTATACAATTCGAATATTGTTGCAAGCTCGGTTGTATGTGGTAATTTGAGTCATTGACGAAACAGCCAATATGAAGTACACATTTTTCTTAATTATACTTTATTAATTATACATGATATCTCATATTTCGATTTGGGAAGTGTCAGAGTTTAACTTTTGATGAAGGTCTTTGACTAAATTCCAATATTTTGCATTTGAATTTTTAGTAATAAAACCTGCTCTTTCCAGTATACATTTGTATTTTTGGCCCTTCAAGAAAAGTGTTGTTTCTTGAATGACCATTTAACGCCCTACAGTTAAAAGAGCAGTTACAGTTGCATACAGTTATAATAAGAAGTAAATGAATAGTAATCGCACTATTAAAATTTACTCAACGGGATTTTGTTTTACTGTTCAAGCCATTTTTAGCTTGATTCAAAACTGCACCGCCAGCCGAGCCGCTAGGTTCCATAACGACGATGGAATTTTTACATATACCACAATACCAAATCATATACATCCGGAAATAGTGCGTGATTTTATTATAAGGCTAGCGAGTTCACAAAAAAAACGCAGTCAAAGTGCCATAGCAATAGCTTTATAAGGAAAAGATCTAGACGAATTTAGCTAGACGAATAGAATACTCTTCACACATTCCCTCACATGTATTACTATACCAGTCCTGGGGGTGCCTCAGGTTAGCGAGTCTCGAAATTTGCTTATTCGAAAAACTGGAATACTGGAAACAATAGTATAGAAAAAATAGGAGATAATAATAAAGATAGATAGCACACAGCAAAGAAAAGGAAGGAAGGCGATCAGAAAAACTTCATTTGCATCATCTTCATCAGCTTATAAACAAATTTATGAGGACAAAGAAGTAAAAAAATTATGAACTAGAAGCAAAAGGTAATAGACAGGCATATAGAACCAAAGAAAGTTACTAGAGATCAGTTAATTTTGAGAGAAAAACTGAAGAAGACAGGTAAAGAGAAAACTAACAAAAATTATGAAGCTCTACAAGGTACAATAAAAAATAAATTTTCGAAAGAAATGCCTGAGAAAGCTCAGGAAAAAGAAGACACTATTCTAATTAAAAAATTAAAAGTTTGATAATGGTGTCCTCAGTTGCAGGGGAAACGTCAGGTTCTAAACCTTATGGACCACGGTCGACAAGCCCGGAAAGCAATATTTTACTATTGAGTCCACAGTCCACAACAATATTTTTTTTTTGAAGAAGTGAGACATACAGTTGAAACCAACCCAAATCCTTGAATTGACCGTGGGCAAGATCATATGAAGCAATTTCTTCGAACTGAATTTTATCCGTTCAAGTTTCAGTGTCGCTACCTATAATACGACTTTTAGGATTTAGCTGAATCAAACCAAATAATTACTAAATAATAACCACCCTTTTGATAACAAAGCGCCTACCGACTTACGCACCTCAAAGTTCTCATCCAACATTTTAAGAAAATATCAAAAAAATCAAGTCTTACTTATCTTTAAACACAAAGATGAATACAAACTGAGCAACAACACATTTAGCAACGTTTGGATCATTAACATAATTCGAATTCGAGATTTTTGGCAGATTCACAGCAAATTCTGATGCAAGCTTACTATATACATACAAAATAAGCATAAAACTTTTCAAAGGAGATGCTACTACATTGTTTCGTATTCAGTACGTATTGCATCTCACATTTAACATTTTGCATTGACCTTTTATGCCTGTTAAGATTACATTAACATTTAAAATGACGCGACTCGATTACTATATGAAGCAACCAATAATCTAAAGGGGTTTTAATAAATTACAACTTTCTGTCAATAATGGAAGCTTCCATAATTTAATATGCAATTCCTTTAGACGGTGTTTTCTATTAATTTTCTTCCACGTTACATCTAGAAATTTTGTTAAAAGGCCGCTTATGTATCTAATTGGCTTTGATATTCCGATGAAGCTTACATGATATGCATCTAAAGTACCTTTTAGCACGTTTTATGTTTATCCTGTAGTCTTATCACGTTTACTACTCTTACTTTGCTTCCTTAAGCAACACAAGAAATGCAACAATCAACAAAGTTTTACCTTTGGAACAAATTAGTTATGTAAGGCGATATGGTGCAACAAAAATTTCTATTAAAGATCAACTAATTCTGAACAAATCACTCGGGCAACAGCAAAACCGGGTTGGGACCTTTAGCCGTTATCAGCTGAGCTGAACCTACATACTGGTCAAAGTAAAAGTATAATATAGTTTAAAGCTAGTTAAAAGTATAATATATACAGACTAAACATTCGAGAATAGAACTCTTATAAGAACAGTTGACGCTGCAAATAAGTTTAACACAGAACACCGCTAAAACGTGTTGACAAATTATGTAAGTTTGTAACTCGACCGCTGAAGAAGTTGAGCGTTGTAGAGCTGTAGATACAGAACACCTACAAAAAGGGTTGAAGCTTTCAAACCATCAATTGAGAGTAAGAGACGAGAAATCAAAATAAGAGGATGGCACGCCAACCATTTAACCGAATTTAATTTTTTGAGCCAGTTGACGGCTCGATTTGTTAACATTCACTTAAAATTTCTCTATTTAATGAAGATCAAATGATGATGTGTTGATGAATTTGATCACTCGATGTACGGAAACATCTTAGATGCAATATTTTCAAAACCATTTGCAAATTTGCGGTAGTTTAGATAATCTAGAAATCTTGCCACTTGGACTGTGGCTGTCCTGTCATCGACGAACTGGAGGAGACTTTTTTACCATAAGAGAATTTTGACGCCTTGTTATTGCCAAAAGTGTTTATTTCTCATTGATAATCTTTTGGCTTGATACGAGACCTGTTCATGCGTCTTTTGCTCTAGATAAGTGCTTTGTCAATAAATCTGCAATTAGATGGAATTTGTTCAAAGTTGAATTTTAATAGTTATTAAAAAAAATAAGAAACAAGCTACAAAAATAGTAATTTTATAAATGACCGAACATGACACGGAAGAGACAACCGAACAATAACGTTTTATTGCAGCACGGCGCACTTCGTGCGACATTTTTTGTCACTTTTATTAGAGAAAATTGAGACTTGCGATTGTGTTCAAGGCGTAACATTTCTTTCGGTACAGTGAAATAAACAAAACGTTATGCAAACTTGACTACTCGTTAAGAAGCACGTTATTTAATACTGGCAGCAGTGCATTGCGTCTTGAAAACATTTAGACATTAAACTACGTTGACTGAATAAATGTTTGTACTGGCCATCATTAAATCGGCTTTTCGACTTGAAATTTAATACTATAATGAAATATTGACAAAAAAGTTTTGTGTTAGCTAGAATTATTAATATTAAATTCAAACGACGATATAAGCTAAACATTATTTTTTGTACAGAATCACCTCAATTTAGCAAAATTTAAATACGAATTGAAACTAGCCAAATTTACGCACAATATTCGAAAACTTTGGAGCAGTTCAAACAAAACCGCAAAAAGAAAGTTTCCATTGATTTCTAATTTAAATAAATAATTATTAACTATTAAAAAATTAATAATAGTTGGACTTTGACCTATAATCAACACATTGTAGTTCATTTTATTTGAGAAACTATTAACTTTTAACACGAAATTATTGAGATGATCACCGACTTATACGGCTAAAGTCTGGGGATGCGCATTTTCGCAAAACGCCAACATTTTCGTGCATCGTTAGTAGAACTTTGAAATTTTTATCAACTTGTAAAGCCTTTACAAATCTATATCTAAATAACTTGGATTTTTATTTAAGAGTGCGTTTCAAATTTACATACACTGTACACGTACCATAAGAGTAAAATAGATTCAATTTTGCCTCTTATTAAAGTTATAAGTTAACACTATGGAAGTAGTAACAAATCTTAAATATATTCACATTAAGTGTCTACTCCACTTTTGTGCTAAATTTATAAACCGCCCATAATAAAACTATGTACATCGATTAAAGCACAGGCTGAATAAACAATGTTCATTCAAAGCTCAACAATTTGAATCCAATACGCCAATACTGTTAAAAAATAATTTTTGTTTGCAAAACTTCGACTAGTTTTTTGGTTTCACACCTTTCACAAACGGGTTTCCTTTATAGACCAATTTAGCCAGAAAAAGTCTACCTACCGTAATCTAAAAAGCTTCCTACCAGTTACTCTCGTTATATTAGACCTGATCAATAATTTGTAACAATATAAGCTTTAACTAGGTTGGAACTGATTAAACAAGGCAGCTGCGGTTTGAGTTTCAAATTAATATCTTATAAGAAAAACTAAACAAAGTAATTATTATTCTCTCATAAGAAAATATTTCAAAAATTACCATTATTATAATGCAACTTTCTTCGGTATTTAGTATTTCTTTGTACGGTTTCGTTAAGTTAGAGGGCATTTCTTTAGGACTGATTATTGACCATTGTTCAAAATTGAGCTTTCAAAGTCAAGGTACTCATTTAAGCAATGGTAAAGAATTAAACTTAGTTATGTGTTCCCAAAATTATGGTGCGGCATATGAATACGACATTTACAATGGTGTGACCCTGACTTTAGTATTCACGATTGAGATGAATTTATTCAATCAAAAATTTTGATTATTTTTCCTTTAGTATTGATTTAATAAGTGAGCCTTGACCCAAATCAAGATTGCCAAATCTTTTCGATTATATTATGCTTTAAGATGAGTAGAACTATCTAAATGCAAATAATAAATCATTGCATAAGTTAAGATTCGCTCACCGGATACAGTCAATGCATAGTCAAAATATTCCCATGTATTACCAAACGATGCCAAATCTTGAAAATACCAAAATCACTTTCTTTACTGCAAAGGATCTTGCTCATTTTGTGTCCTTGAACCGCCGGTTACTTAGTTTCTCGGTATCTTTCACTTTCTTCAGCAGATTCATCCGCAGTCTCTAATTAACAACAGTAGAGTTTCTGGTAAAAATGAGAAATATTAAGAATGAAAATATAAAAAAATGACAAAATATTCTCTCCTTCTTCTCAACAAAAATAGACACATTCAGTAACTTTCAAAGCGATATTTTAACCGACATTTAAAAAAAGTAAAAAAAGAAAAAGTTCAGTTCTTACAAACCACATTTTACTATTTATTTCGTGTAGGTACTCTAACGAGTCTTCAATATTTTGATGTTTTTCTTTCACTTTCACCCTGTTCAGCAGATTCATTCGCAGTTCTCTAATTAAGAGCCAAACGCAATAGTTACTAAACCGGATAATAGGCAATATTAAGAATTAAAACATAAAAAGATAACATCCAAAATGTCTGGAAATAAAAATAGCGTTTCCTAACTTAACAAGTAGTTTTGCGTTTTCCGGTCTAGGTACATATAGCGTTTATTAAACAAAAATAGAAACCTTCAGTATGTTTCAAAACGATATTTTGAATGAAAGTTTAAAAAGTTTAAAAAACAATATAAATGATAAGATAGGTAAGTATAGACTCGATTGTTCTAATTATTTTGTGTACTGTCTTGAAAATATGTTATAAAAATATAAGAGCTGTTTGTTAAACATGATGCATGCACATTGCGTTAGTCAGTTTTTAGGGCATTTCGAATTTAAAGTATCAACATCGTTTGCGCGACTGCCGAAAGTACTGGGATTCTTTTCATATGCACGCTTTCTAAATGTCCAAAATAGTATTGTTCTTTGTTTTCGTTATGCACATACAAGCCCGTTTTTTCTTAGGAACAAATTAACTTCTGGTTTCAATATATTATCATTTTCTTTTGGTTGTCCATCACTTTTGAGATCTATTGCTGATTTATCGGTAACGAATTTAATGATTTGAATGTCTGCAGTCTGTTATTAAATTGGTTTCATTCGACCTCTTTGTGGTCAGTTATGTCTTCTATCTGACATATTTTTTATATCCTTAGTTCCACTTATATATTTTATATATTTTTTCCAGCAACCAAGCAAATACCTAACTTCCGTTTTGTTAAAGTTTGGGTTAAGGCCTATTGTTAACATAACATCAAATCTATATATTAGCCATCGATAAATTGATACGTTCGACATTCTAACAGTATCAGTACTATAAAATTCTAAATATCGAACTCCTTATAATTACTATATGTATTCCGATACCATATAATCTCCATTTCAAAAATTTATTTGTCACTCAGGTGTCCAATCTAAAGCGATTAGAACCAAATTGTCGTGGTCTTTGTCGTGGTCCTCCAACTCATAGAGTAATAACGTAATTTTCCTAATATTAGGAGTGAAATTTCAAGAGATTGGCCGAAAATCTATTGAATATCTGGGATACTATTGAATCTGTAGCATCAATCATTATATATTGTATATGATGTATAATGTAACATAATAATTAAGGAAACATCGAATCATTCAGACCTTTTCTAAGTGATTCTAATAAAACTACCAAAAATTTCTGACTTTTAGTTAGATAACAAATGTAAAATTTCAAGGAACTTGATGTTCAAGGGTTCGGAAAGGATTAAAAATATATCAATACTTTCGTATAATACAAGTCTTTACGAATAAAATTCGATTGAGCATCCAGCACTTCGTTTAAATGAAATATTTCTAGACCCGTTCGCTTAAAAAAAAACAAAAAATACGAGATTAAATTTAAATTGTACATACTTTCCTGACTGTGTTTCAATTCCAAATCAAAATTAATTCCTGGGTTTCAGTCATTTATTGTCTCTATTTATCAATTAAAATACGTTTCGGTGTATTTTTCCAGCCAAGCTTTGTGTCCAAAATGGACAAAATTAATACTCCAAATGTATGCCAAGGCTTAAGGCAGCAACAACGCTACACATAAAAACTGATGATGGTGGAAAAATACACCGAAACGTATTTTAATTGATAAATAGAGACAATAAATGACTGAAACCCAGGAATTAATTTTAAAACAACCATCAACGTTGGAAATGTTATATATTAGAACGTTTAAGAGTTATAATATTTAAATTATTATTCGATATTTTTACTCTAATCCTTAATATGTTCAGTTATGTTTCGACAATGTACGCTATTATTTATATAATTGCTGTTCTATATGTAGAGTCTGGTTTTGCCTCTGTTCGAACGTGTTGTGTTTGTCGAAATTTTTTTCGTCGTTTGTTTGTTTGTCGCACTATTCCCTTGTGTTTGTCGAAATTGATTTATTAAGCCATACTGCAATGAGAGCAGATTTATTAGTAAAATTTACTAATAAAATTGACTAAAATTGTCCTGCTGTGGATATATCCGTATATGTATAAAACAGATGACATCCAATTTAAGCTAGTAGGAAAAATATCGAGCTAAAACTTGGTACAGAGCTTGGCTTGAGCTCCGGATGAAGTACAAGCTCCAGACGCTGAAATCGAACCAGAGACCTACGTATTATCGAGTGATATCAGAAAATAAAAAATTATATTCATCGATTTTTCTTAGTAGTATGTTTGACTCGAGTACTTAATGCGGTTTACTCGTTTTTTTCTATTTTTGTTTCTTGTTATTTAAACAAGATTTAAGCATGTGTAAATATTTTTCTTCATCATATTTTGCAAATATTTATTTTTTTAATAGGCAGGTCTATTTTGATCTGGTATTAACCTTCTTTCGGTTGTGCGCTGATATTTTATATTTCATGCATTCAATCTTAATTTTTGTTAGAAACAGGATCGTCACTTTCTAGGTTGGTTCAATTTACTTTCCTGACACGCCCAGAATTTGCTTATAATTATGAATCTATCTATGACTATGATATCAAAAGTTAATATATTAAAATAAAATATTGAATATAAGAATGTGTACGTCGATGCTAAATGTCACTGCTAAATTATCCTCAATATTCTGAACAACTATGGTTTCATACCGCGGAGGATAAATAAAAAGGGGGCAGCGATAGCTGGGGGTGCGATATCCAGTCACAAATTATGATTAACACTGTCTTAAAAACCAGCACTTGAAACTAACACAGAAAAGTGAGTTTGGAACTGATGCTGATCCTTCAGTACGTACGAGAACGTTGTTGGACACTCAAGTCGATAAAGTTCTCGAGCTGAGCTCAAAATCAGCTGCTTTTAAATGTTCTGCTAGAGGAAAATGATAAGAATAATTAAGGAACATTCCGAAAAACACCACGACTCTTAATGTGCTGAAAAATTTCAGAATTTAAGGGCAAAATAGAGAGATCAAGAGGCCATACCAGGTTCTTCAGCTTAAAGATTTTTTGTGTAAAAAAACGGTGCATCAATGTGTAAGTGTTTTATAGACGCAACACATGGGACTGAAAATAAGAAGAAACAGAAACAGGTTATCATGCATATTACCAAATAACTTTTTAGCTCTAAAGAACATAACAATCAGACGTATGGCTTTACGATAACGCAATTTCAATCCGACTCAAGATGCTTGAAAGCAATATGTGCATTATTACTCTATTAACCCCCCACGATTAATGCTAAGGACTGTTGGCTCAAAGCTTGGAAGGCACCAACATTAATCACAAATAGCCACCAACATACATTGGCAAATAAGCGGAAATTGCTTAATATTCGGACCGCCTCTACACATAGGTCAACAGAAATAACGGTGGATTTCCAACAAGGCAAAAGACAGAATTCTATTAATAATATTTATATATTTATATAGCTCCAGTTTTTATTTTGAATGGCAACGGTATTCGTTATTATATCTGCACGAGACAAATAAAGTAAAATTACTTTGCATGTGAGTTACGGAATAATGTTTCGGATGATGGTTCAAACCAGTCTCGTAGGTTAAGGGCCTAAAATGTCTATAGTCTAATATTTTTATTTCCGGCGTAGGTACTTGACTACAATGACTCAATTATTCATTCATCACTTAGAGCGTGAATTTCTAAAAAAGTATTGTATAGGAGTACTTAGTTTATATATTTAAAAAAAACTAATTTAAAAGTTCAGCATCAATATTTTTGATTCGAACGGGCAATACAGACAACAGAAAGAATACCGGTGAACTGGCAAATTACTCTGTCTTTTGTACGTTTATGGAATTAATAATGGAATTAATTCATTTTCTACTGATGTTTCTCAAGCACCAGTGGTTTGGATCTTTAGAGGTGCTTGTGGTTGAACGCTTTCGTCACCTATCAGTTAAAGTTAAAGTTATAAGTTTTCAAGCGGAAACTTGATACTCCGACGATTCAAAAATGCGCTACGATACAGGACTAAGAATGTATGGGGACAAGGCTAAAATGAACTTGTTAGTTCAGACACAGTAGCATAGCTGTAACTTGCAATGATCTTTCACATTGAGACATTTAGTGTCGTTGATGTGTTAACTCAAATTGAAATCTGACAAAGACCTCGAGTTAATGTTCAAACTCTGACTACAAATTAATTTTCCATAAAGCAAAACATTTTTTTTAACTTAATACAGAACCCATAACCTGGCCTGGAAAGAAAGAAGAAAATGTGTTTAGTGCTGGGGAAAATTTGTTCAAAATCATGTCACTGAAAATCAGCAAAACAAAGAAAGAGAAATGTGAAGAATCCGTAAAACTTCAGTTGCTTTGCTGAAAACTAAACTCAGTTCAAACTAAAGAATTTATAGATTCAAAATTATTCTAACCAACTTTCTGCAAACTGACGCCCCATCCTCCATTTTCCGCCCATAATGTTTAAAAGTCCACACGGCACTTAAACACATAATGAAAATTAGCTACGAATTAAAGACTTTAGCACATCCTGTAGTTAGCAGGCACAATAAGCAACCGGACTTGCCTCAAAGGCCATAATGATTCTATACTTTCTAACTAGGGACGCGATTTACATAACACAAAAAAAACACGCGATTTATTTCAAAGCTGTAAGGAAACTGTAATTAGTAAATAAATATATTAAAAACAGGACATTGGTACTTCTACAGCTACAAAATAGAAATCTGTCCGTCTTCAGGCCGCTGAAATTCTCTAAAACCCCGATTTTTCCTCAAAACACAAAAAAGGAAGATCAGATTTAGAGAAACATCCGCAAGTCTGAATATAAACTTGATCTGGACCACGAACCGCCTTAAATGCGTTGGGAAGCAAAAAAATGCGGAATAGTCGGACGGATGTGCAATTTGGAGAAACATCGCCAAATCTAAATCATTAGGCCAGTACCACTTGTAACCTTTTAAGGCGGTATCCACTAGACAATGTAATAAATAAAATTCACATACGTTTAGGCACTTTAGTCTGGATTCATGGGTGCTATTAACGTTAAATTTACGTTACGAGAAATACACTAATAAAATAGATAATTAAAATTGTAATTGATAACAGAACACAATTGATAAAAAAAATTGCTTGCAGGACAGTAAATGTGTAGTTCACAGACAAACCCCATTTATTTCGCTTTTAAACTGTAACACTTAAACTGTTAAAATGAAACATCTCAAAAACCCAATGCAGAATCCGAAAACTTTCTCGTCGTTCCTCGTCGAAGAAATATTAAATGCAACAATATCATAAAATACAACTCAATAATATGGGACTAAAAGTTCTAAAACTATGTGGCAACCAGGGACAAAGTCATGCCAAACTTACCGAAAGCTGCATGGTGCCACCTGGAAAGAAAAATGAAAATGTGTTTAGTAGAGCAGAAAATCTGTCCAAATCCATGTTATTAAAAATCAGCAAAACAAATAAAGATAATTGTAAATAATCCAAAAAACTTCATGTTAGCTTTCAAAGTTCGATTCTTTTGGGCACGACACGCCCCCATAATAATGGTAGCTCCTGCCCCATGCCTGGTGCATGTGGTGTGTCATTTGGCGAAGCATGTTCCATGCTGTGCAAGTACTTTGTGTAAATTCAAGGTTTTCCTAAGTTGATATACTTAGTTCAATTTTTATTGGAACACAAAATGCCAAGGTTACTTAATAAAACATATCAACAAATGACTTTATGACTTCACGTTTTCAATTATTTCTGGTACTGCAGGATCTGTTGCATTGGAACAATCTCTCTTGCTTTTCCTGCTGAAGACATCAAACTGGTGAATCAGCCCATGCCTGGACAAGAATTTGTATTTGTGCATTCCTCGGAATCTGGGGCCAAGCCCATTGCGCGTAAAGAAAAAGAAGAAGAGCACGTAAGAATTTAGAATCGCAAAATTGAACTATTTCGACACATCGATACATTTTTGCTCTATAACAGAAATTATTTTGGCGTTGTTTTCAGCATAGAAAATTTGAAACAGCTCATAAAATACCGCCAAACCTGACGTTCGCATTAAGCGAAGAAGCTGACGAATCTGAAATCTTGCCCATTAAACCTGTAAAAAGCGTAGGAAAGAAAGTGCATAAAAGATATGCCGCCGAACCACCAGCTCCTGCACCACCAGGTAAGAATGTTTAAGACTGCATCGTATCTTAGTAATTACTTTACAAACCATTTTCAATACCAGCTAACTATCGATTAATATCTAATTGTATAAACTTTAGCTCATAAATTCCAGTTCAGTTCATTCCTCAGGTAAAAATGCAAATGGAACATTAGCTAAATGCTAATTTACATCGGTAAAGTTGACCATTTTCATCGTAGAGTATATACAATTTTAGGGGCTATAAAGTTAAACGTTGCCCAACTTCTAGAAAAGTACAAGGAAGCTATGAAAACCTCAACAGTAGCACCTTCTTCGACTACAACGACATCAACAACGAAAACAAGTAGAAGGCGAGGCACTAAAAAGAGGTCTCGAAGATCACCATCGAGTGAAGTATCTGGTACTTATTCCCCTACACCATATTATATGTCGAATTATTCTGAAAAGTCTCATTTTACTTGAAGTAAAGAGTATTTTGTTGGCGACCATCGATAGATTGAAATAATTTGTAAATACTGTTTGGCCCGAAAAGTTAGAAAATGTATAAAGGAAATAGTAAATATATCTTTCTAACAACACAATGAAACTAAAATGCAGACCGTTTTTTAGGTCCAACAACTCAACGCCCGGTACTGACTACATCTCGAATTGCTCCTAAAAATGTAGATTTTGATGTCGTCGGGTCAGCAAGCGACAAACAAAGGTCAAGAATACAAATTAAAAAAGGACCTAATGGGCAAGAATATGAATATGAGTATGTCTATTATTACTATGATGATGATGAAGGTGCAAAGGACAAGGTAAGAATAAGTATCTTAATGCCAATAGCCAATGCACATTAATAATATTCTTGAAATCTTGCCTCCAAGTAACAGTTTTTATTACTACACATTAAGCTGACTATTACTACACCGTTGTTGGAATAAAGCTGATGAACATGTCCCATTAAATTTCACTTTTTAAAGGTAACTAACGGACATGATGGTCCAGCTAGGAACAGCATATCTAGAAATAACAAATCGAGAGAAAAAGCCACTCCTGAGGTCAATGAAGTATTACCGTCAAGAAGTAAACCCCGTGGTAGGCAGCTCGACGAGGAGGACTCCGTGCAGGAAGAAAGATTACCGACAAACACAAGGTTTGAAACTTGTCTCTAAAAGCACGAAATATTAATACATTACATACGCGGCGCGTATGATAAATATCCATTGCCACAGTATTTGAAAGCTGCTGTTAAAATTGTAGAAATACTGTACATAACACCTTCAGACTAATGAAATTCAACATTTTGATAGAACTGTAGAAATATTATATAAAAGTATTATTATATTGTATTGTATTGGGTAAATCTGCACTGTGCTCTTTGTATATTCAAATGAAGCAGGCCTTCCTTTTTACAGATTTCTTGGAATTGAACTCCAACTTTGATGAAGTTTTTCCATAAAATTAATGAACAACCACATATGAGTTAAAGAAAAGCAATTTCTAAGCAATGTGACTGAAATTTAGTTTCTCTCCCTATATATAATAAAGTATTTTGCCACATAAGAGCTGATGAAAAAAAATCCAAATAAAATTTTAGAACTGCAATTGCGGGAGCAGCTGCTAAAAACGCCTAATGTGATGCAAGTGAGCATCATTTGATTGCATCTTTTTTGCCTTGCAGATATTTTACCATTTTGTATGGTTTTGGTTATGCACTTTTACCACAAAAACTTCGCACATCAAAATAGTATAGCCCTTAACATAAATATCACCTATTAGATTCACAATCATTTGTTATAGTGATTAAAGTAAATTTCCGAATTTATTCACGAACCACATAACATATATTTAAATTTCAGCATCTGATTGATTGGAAATTAATTGAAAATTGCAGGACTTAAAAAAACGGTAATCACTTAAAATGTGCTTTACACCACTTTGAAGATTAACACTTGATAACAAGTAAACGACGAACTCTCAATTATGTAGGTTGAACGTTACGATATTTGTATTGACACATTTTTTTAATAATTTCACTTGCACGCCGCTAAATATCAAATGCCCAATACAATATCTGCAGGTGTACGATAATGACCTAAAAAAATTAGAAAAGTTTTTCACTATAAATCTATTTTTTAAAGCACTCTCATGTTTTTTTGAAAATGTTTTAACATTTTTCGCGCCGGAAAATTTCCGACGGTTTTGTCACTTCAACTTTGAAACTGTTTATTTTAAAGTACTGCATAAGGTAATTTGCTATTTTATTTAGAAAGCATTTAAATATCCAAATAACTACACGTGACCACCATAAAATCTACGCAACTATCTATTTTAGATATTTGCACAAAAACATTCTTCTTTCAAATAATGTGGCATTGAATGGGATATACACCGATTTGGAGAAATACTACAAAACCTATAAAAATGTACATATGACTAACATATTTTCGAAATAATTGTAGAGTACTAAGATTCCACTTCCATACCATGACATTGTGCATCACGCACTTTCACTCATTTGTCTTTTTATGTGATATTTCCATTTACTTGACGAGAGAACAGACTCTCTAACGCTTTCAGATTCCCTCCTAGGAGCAGAAATCTGAACACAACTCCTGCTATTGAGGAGGACCGAAAACCAAGCGCTTCCCGAACTAGAAGTAGGGGTAGACCAGCTGCTGAAACTTCCACATCAGCAGCAGAAGAAGATAATGTTTCAGACGAGACTCAAGTAAGTGTAAAGACGATAGAAGGATATATGTTTAAGAGACCTCAAAATGTATCGGATATTATTTTTGAAGAATATTATAGTATCGAGAAATTATAAATATCTCACATATATTTTGTAGTTTCTCTAAATATCCATACTTGCAATATATCATAACTTTCAAAAACAATACATGTAATATTTTCATGCTAAACTCGAGAAAGAACTGGAATGGATAATTATTAATTCAAAGCAATGTGACTAAAAAGTCATTTTGAATATTTTCATTGTTAATTCAAATATCAAATCCAGTTGTTTTTCTTCACTTTGTATTCGTTTTACGCACGCAACTAACCAACTGATTTTTAGTCCATCGCACTGTTAGACGCACCAAAATTGCTTTCGTACTCCAAAACCACTTATTATTCTTAGGTATATGTACTGCATGTTTTTCTTACATAGCGATCGTTTCATTACCAAAAACCGCTTATTCACATCTTCTAATTTGGTATCTAAGAATAAATAAATATAACCGTGTACATTTACAATTTGTTAATTTCCTTATTTAAAGACATATTGGTTGATGAAGTATTATGGTAGACATTCGAAAGAATGTAGAAAGGATTATGGTAAGAAACCGTAATCGTTTGATTTGATTCATAGGTGTGTATGGGTTACACACTTAGTTAACGCCAAAATCTGAAAGCCAACAGAAATGATCTATGTATATTCTTTTAGAATGCGGTAGCATTGCCCATAATCAGATTTTTGGTTCGGATCTCTTAGCGCGTACCTGTCGATGCCAAAGACAGAGTAATTTTTTAAGGCATTCATCAAGCATTCGTGAATGTTCTGATACTATTAAATGGAGTAAAGTTACAGGAGGAAAATATGTAGAAACTTCTTCATTCAGCAAATCTTTTTCAAAACCCAGCGGCATAAATGGCTGTTTTAAGGAATTTGAATACTAAAAAATTTTAATTACAATTGGGTACAAATTTCAGGAAATAGCGGTACGCATAAAATGGCCATAAAACACTTATATTTGAGCAAATAATCATAAATATCACAGGCGAACGTATTAAAGCAAAATACATGTTTGCGGCTCATAAATTCCCAGTTGACTATCATCATCATCACCATCCGTGACCCTGGGAGGGTTTTTGCCGACTCAACTACACGTTTCCAAACTTTCCTATCAAGTATCCGATCAGCGCCATCTTCGATGTTCATGGCTTTGAGGTCTTTTGTCTCTGTCTGGAACCTCCTCCCACACTAGTTTTACCATTCTATCGTCCCGCCTTCTTTTAACGTGTCCTGCCCATTTCGTTTATTATGTTGGTATCAGTGTGGAGCCCTTTGAGTTCTTGATTGGTTTATTGGTATAACCATTGGTGGTTTATTCTATATTGTCCTTTCATTCCTAGCACTTTCCTTTCAAATACCTTAAGTCGTTCTTCGCTTGCAACCTTTAGTGTCCAGGTCTCACATCCATATATTACGACAGGCCTTATAATTGTTTTGTATATGTTCAGCTTAGTTTTCCTGGTAAGTGTTCTATATTTTATTAGGTTTTGAAGGGCAAAAAGGCATCTGTTTGCAGCCTGTAGCTATCCTGTTATTTATCTTTTCGGTGTTGTTGTTGTTTTCACTTCTACTTATACCCAGATATTTAAATTGCCTTTTCCGCTGAAAGGAAGTCCCCGATAGGAACGTTTTGTCCGACTCTATCTCGGTTCCGATTATTTCTACTGAGATATAAATATACATCTAATCTGTCTTTAAGGAATGTGAAAGTATGCCTTAGATGTTGATCCTCCTGTTGCCAATCACATCGACATCGTCTGCAAAAGCCAAGAGCAGTTTGCCTCTCCATTTCGGAGTTCCTAACTACATATTCCAATGCCAATGGCTAAAGAGTTGAAGTGAGAGGGCGTCACCTTGCTTGAGACCATTATTGATATCTACTAAAGGAGTCGAGACTCTGTCCCACTCTTGCTTTACATCGCGTATGCTCCAAACATACTTTTGCCAGCGATATAAGTTTTTTGGGAATCCAAGTTCTTCTATTGCTTGCCACAACTTTTTACCTGTCTGAAATCCATAAACACTTGTTGGAGTTCTCTGTTGAATCCCCGCATTGCTACAATATTTGCCTAATGGTTGAAATTTGGTTTACGGTGGACTTATTTGATGTAAAACCACACTGGTATTCCCCAGCAATCTCTTCGGTATATGGTTTCATTCTGTCCAGCAGGACATTGAAGAATGTCGTATAGCATGTATTCCGAAGAGTTATTCCATGATTGCTTGTACATTTCTTTTTGTCTCTAGCGCTTTGTTGTTTTTCAATTTCTTTATTGCCTTCACCGTTTGTTCATTCGACGGTGGCTGTATTTCTATTTCGGCCTTTGTATATTTGTTGGTAGCGTATTTTGGTTTTCCT
>NW_026018461.1:0-27505 GCF_020466585.1 Dendroctonus ponderosae | reverse complement strand
GACTGCGCAACGTACTTTCGAAACGTCAACTTGTTTTCATCACCTCGAATTCGGCGCGGTTTGGTGTTTACATAAATAATCCATACAACACCAAACATTTGAATGGTTAACTCCAAACAAGCTAATGCCTGTGTAATCTCCTTATTATCCACTCTTATCAAGCAGCTTGTCGTATTCGGTTAATTAACTCGTGCTCCATTTATATCTCCTTGTGCTGTGTGTATCGTACAAACGTGGTAGGAACGTAGCCGGTTGTACGATATTTATTTGGTGCCTGGGAAAGTGTCAGTTATTGTGCTCTGAGTGCCCCTGGAAGGCCCTGATTCGATTATGCCCAATACTTGTTCCTCTGTGTCTGGAACCCGAATATCGATCGTCGTCCACTATCTTCCTGGAACCACTCTCCTCGCCCTTTGTTGGCGTGAGTTCTTTCAGCTTCTGTCATGTTACTGTAGCATTTCCCCTGAACTAAGCGCATATCCGCAAATCCGTGAAAGGAAATTCAAAGTAAGTCACAGTTTGACAAATTATTGTTTTTATTGACAAGGGTTATCCACCTGTAACTGTTTGTTAATGACAAAAAATATCATTGTCGCTGTGATTTTTCATCAAAAAAATTGTAGAAGAGAACTTTTTTGATATAAAAGTTTTTCGTAATTTGAAGCAAACCTCGTAATTTTTCTTTTTGAATGCTTAAGTATTCCAATATGCTACCAATTAAACACGGAACAATTTCAAAATAATGCTTAATAACAAAGTTGAAATTTGATCTTCAACTGTTAATATCTTCTAGAAATTTTCGAAAAAAAAATTTTCAATATGTTTCTTGTACTCCCCAAGTGGAGGAATGACGCCAATTTTGAATCACCCTGTACGATTTATAGAAAATAAGCAAATTTGTGAATACTAAATATCTAGATGTTGCAGAAATATCGCGGATTATTAGTAAGCCGCACTAGCTTTTAGCCCTTTTCGGAAAGTATCTGAAGAACTGTCCTCCGCCTTAGTAAAAAACCGTGACACCTGCTCTATMTAGSCAAAWAAYTCAACTCTGAAGCTCTTTTATAGTATCGTTAATTTTAARAGCWAATGTGTTGAAATTCGTTCWACTGACCGAGTTTTTTGAACCGCCGATTAAAAATGCCTGCCAGTGAAAACCTTTTGTACAAAAGATTACCGAAACCTCATAGTCTACTTAAACATACCCTTGATGTATCRTAGTTTCCATAATTRATATTCCTTTAGCRTTTTTGTTTTTACTTCTCCGGTTTTGGGATGGGCACTATTGGCGCACAAATTTAGTGCACAATTAGTCATAGATACCTATTTAATAAATAAGGTTTACGTAGCGAGTAAATAAAATATTACTTGTGGGATGGACGTATTAGTCCGTGAAATAAAGCAACGTTATACGTCAATACCCAGAATGATGCATTTATAATAATTATTGCACAGTCGATGAGAAACCGATTTAGCCTCCAGAGGACAAAATTTATTCATCAGATTCGTAAATAATTAATTCGGACTAAAAGCACATCCGTGTGATCCTGCCAAGCATCGTCAGCTATGTTGGGTATGACCTATATTTATATTATAAATGTGGAAAGCCAATTGAGATTTAATATTCAAATGTTTTGTAAGTTATTTTTCGCGTCACGTGTCATAAAATTAGCTGGTCCTCATAACCGAAATAGTCGAATGAATTGTTTTAGCGACTTGAACTGAAAAATGCACTCTCTTGTTTCAGGGCTTTGACTCACGCAGCAATAAACTGTGTTCAACAATGGTTATCAAATTCCCTTCTAATAAGAATATCAACACACATTTTGAAAACAGGTAAAAGTTGCAGCGCTTCTTGACTTAAGAACTAGTTTTTTTTATAAAAATGTTCTTTCAAAAACTATGAATTGTATCTTTTGAAGCTTTATTTATGGTTTCAGACAAAAACCTTGGGATAACAAACATGAATAGCAGTTGTTTGGACCTCATGGAGATGCGGAAAACAGTGTGTTGTTGATTCACCATCCATAAAGGACGGAGCTCCAATCAAAAATTCAAAGTTCCCTTAATAAAGCACACAATATAGGATGCTGAGGGTACTGGTGGAAAATTCGATTCTAAATTTTCGAGAAAATCCCGTTTTACGAGCCTTTGTTGTATAATACACGCTGCGCTATATGGCGTGCGACGTTCGCCATGATTTTAATATACCTGAGGTGCGCTCCAACACCGTTCCATCAAAATGACGTTCCGACACGCGAAACTCCAGAGATTAAATATTTTCCAGAATTATTCAATGTTATTCCATTTCACAAAACAGAAGATCACATTGAACACTTTTACTCGCAGAATTTACCATTGGAACTGCCGGACCTTATCACACAGATGTTATATGTCTGCAGAAAAATACGTGTACAGATGATCAGTTATTTCAATTGTTATTTATTAATAACTTAACCACAAGGCACCAAGAATTAGCTTTATACACTACCGTGTACGCCCCGACTGGATAAATTAATTTCAACAAACGGCAAACAATAAACTAGGAAAAGGAGCTCCTGGGTCCATTCCTCAAAGGAAATCCATTTTGTGTGGGAGAGCTTGAGGAAAACTATAATGTATTATTAAAGACTTTATCTGCGTGCTCTGTCCGGTTCTGTCCGGTTGTGAATACAATATCTATTACCTCAGCAAGCAACGTATCAAATAACTATCTAAATGTGTGGTCCGTCGCATGAAAAATCAAATGACATATTAGTGTCTTGCTTCTACAAACATAGTCATGTCTAAATAACAAAATCCATACAGGTTTGGAACATTGTACTGTTTAATTTATTAGTATTTATTAGCAGCTTTAAGCAATACGTAGACTGTTACTTATAAGGTTCAAATCAAATTGGAATTAAAATTAGGCCCCCAAGTAGGATAATAAATCTCACTACAGCCTAACATATAAAAAACAAGAATTTGAATGACTATTTGATTTTGAACACACTTGACAACCTAAATATTCCATTTTGAATTTTTATTTTCCGTTCCATTAACCAATAGTGAAATAAATGGACGTGGTAAGGAAAAGAATGCGTTATTTTCTGGTATTCGGAGACATCGAACCATCCAGGAATATGTTCCTTCTGAAACCTAAAATTGATAAGGCAATCCCAATTAGATTAGAAGAATTAGACCCAATATTTTCTAAATTAAAAACAGCTTCGGTTTGCAACAACAGGTGGGTCAAAGATGTCGTGTAAAATTAAGCCTCTTATTAAATCATGATCCACATCTCCCTGGTCATTCCGGCGCAGCAACGCAGCTTCAACGTTTTCTTCCACCTCACTTTTTGTTTAATAACAATACAAACTTAAACTAGCTTTGAAACTTTTCTAAACAAAACCGGATAATAAAACAATAATGTGAGGTTCATTTTATTAAGAGTGCGACAAACGCGGCATCAAAAACTAAAAAAACGCACTTAACGTTATTTGCCTAAACACCTTATTTTTAACACTGCGCATGATCAGAATAACGTTTAGCGTTTAAGGCCAACGCAATTTTAAGGCGCCTAAAAACTCTCTAATGAATTACGGTTTACGTAGAGCCGCTTCTTTTATTTAATGTATGGATTCATTCTGGTCTGTCAGGTTTGCTTCCTCATTTATTTTATAACTGTATACTTTAAAATTATGTCGTTTGGCCAATTAACAATAGAATAGCTAAATAATTCCTAGCTTAATAACACTACATCCGATGTTAAATTAATAATTCTTCTTTTTCTTTAACAACCGTGATTTCGGGTATTAAAAAATAACATTTTCTGTTCAACAATGAAATAATATACTTTATAAATTGATTAGAACATCATTGACATTGGTGGATATTAATCTGGAAAGCCTAATGGAGTAATTGTACACGGATATTTGAGCTAATCCTATAACATGTTCAGCTTAACTGGTTCATGTTACAAATAATTAGATATAAAAATAGTACCGACCTTCAAGCGAAAAGCAAGGAGTCTTTAAAGCTGGCTTATCTAAAATAAGCAATAAGCGCTATTTAGCAAAACGACATATTCTAAATAACGAAAGTTCTTTGGATCCCAAGAAGTCGGCTTTAAAAATGTTGTTTACCATTTTAATCGTCTCATTACTTACTGTTGGAGTTTTATGGAATTTACTAAAAGCCAATTAAATCACCGTTCTGCGCTTTTCACTGCAAACAATGGCAAATAATAAATAATCCTTTCGGAAATATGCTGGTTGTTCAGTGGATGACACCTAAAATGCAGTTAATAAATGCCCTATAAGACAGGTAGAGTTTCAGTGCATTAAATTTTGATTAAAATTAAATGTTTTGAATGGTTCAAGCTTGAAGCTCAATAAAAAATTGTTTCTTCTCTAACGTTAAGGTGGAAACGTTGAAGGCCAAATTACGAAAATATATTAAGCATGCAGATAAAATATTGGAGTAAAATAAATTTGCACATAACAGAGAAAAAATGTGCAGTGGATATGAAATTCCAAACATAACTTCAGAATTTAGTCCAAATTGAACTGCGTTGTGGAAAAGAACGGAATTATACACTGAAAAATCGATTGACTCGCAACATCAATGTGCTAACGAATGCCGTGCAAGTTAATTGAAATAATCGCTATTTTAGCCATCTGAGAGTAACTCTAACAGCTAGAATGCACTAATTTTTATTATTTCTGCACTTAAAACTAATAGATTTACGACGTCAGTCTCTAAAAGTTGTGACTGTTTTATAACACTAATTTGCTATCAAACTTTTTACTCAAAGTGAAATAGGTAAATTTGCATTATTGTCTATATTTCGTCACAATTCCACTTTTTACTCGCAGAAGCATAGAAAAATCGTTATATGATTTTGTTCAACATAGTAGTAATAAAAGTTATAAAAAATAAAAATCCATCTGCATTTGAACAAAAATTACGCTAATGGTTTATTCGCATCGAAATGTTACAAACCTAGAAAATAGTTAGAACTGGAGTAGTGTGGTTTACAGATTTCACAATAAAGCAAGAAAAAAACTTTAAACAGAATCATCCAATAAAAATACAATATATCGTCATAAACAAAACAATATAGCTTCCACTATTAGTTTCAACGCCTTCAATATAAACGAAACTTTAATAATTCGTAATGTATGCTTGCTTATTTAATTAGAAATTAGCTTAGCTTAATTAGAAAAGTCGTGCCTTCCATCTTTCGATGCTTATGCGAATTTTCATGATCTTGCTGATTCTGAATAATCATTGAAACTATAATGTCAAAATTACCTCTTAGTTCCTATTTATGTTTCTATCTATGTCTGAAAATTGCAATACTACTGTTCGCTCAAAACGTTCCATAACTTGATCCATGCGAGAAGTGCATATTTTTCATTCCTATGAAACCAAATCCCTTAATAATTATTAAAATTATACTTGTGTAGGAAGAAAATTACTCTTAAGTACTGAAATAAAAATGTTAAAAAACAAATGTTTTACTGATGTAGAATATAAAAAATCCATTAAAAAAATTCCAGACGCCTCTGGACACATCAAGATATGTTGGTATTATATACGAGAAAATGATAAATGATCGTCAGAACTCAACTATCAAAACGGCTGTATCAAGAGTATCAACACTTTCACTTACGGAGTGATTTCCAAAAAATGTAGGTCACCATCGCGTGATCTGCTAAACTTGAGTTTTCCCATATCTACAACTTCGCATGAAACATTAATCTAACCCAAAATAATATCTAGCAAACCTTTGGCTCCCAAAATATCCAAACTGTAGAATATATCAGTACATTCAATAATCCCATCGAATATAAAGCCTTTATAAAATAAGCTGCGAAAAACTGTTTTGAGTGGCCAATAGTTGTCCTAAATATGTTTTTGGTTTATCACAGCGTGGTCATATTAAAAATTAAATCGCTTTACATTATGGATCAGAATATCGCGTGACAACGACCAGCAGTTTTGCTGCACAGTTTTTAAATAAACAGTTAGTTAAAAGTAACCCTACCATTCCAGTTTTATTAATGGCTACTGTCGAGAAAGAAGGCAAATATTTGCAATTGTCCGTATGAATTTTATACCAATTAAGATGCATGTTGGAATGCAAAAGTGGATATTAGTTTCTAAGCCGCAAACTACTATTATTGAATTTGTTGCTGAGTAATGTGAAATATAAATTGTTGCATATTTAGCTCAGCTCATTTGAGTTGACGTTTCTATCACTATCAGGGAATTAATACTTAATATATTAAGGGATTCAAGCTGAACAAAAAGCTAACTACTGTTAGCGCGTAAATAACTTGCAAAAATTCAGGGCTGATAATGCGGAAAAAAAGTAAATTAATGTTTAATAATGTAAAATTATTAGCACTATTAGCATAAAGTTGGAAATTCGCTAGATAAACAACGATCTTGTGTATTTGAAAGCTAATAAAACCGATTCTAATAACCATTTGGAACATATTTTTTTTAACTACCAAATTACATATTATACATTATGTATATAAAGTGTGTGGTTTTACGTTAAGGGCCATCTGAATGTTATCTTTTTTCAAACAAAGACGTGGCTGTAATTAAAGCCATACTTATACGGTCGATGAAACACACCTATTTCGCAGCATGACGAAAGAACATCAGAGACCTGTGGGCTTTTGATGGCCAGTAATGAAACAGGAAATTCAGGAAATAATTTCCTGTAAAATTTTGTTTCTGCTTAGCTAATATTCCTTAATCATCATTGATTGACTAATGATAATAATAATAAGTAATAATAATAGAAATATATCTAGGAAACATGTTTCGAAAAAAGTTGCATGTTGAACAAAGTGTTCATCAGCAATTTATGCCGGGATGACGAAGTGAAAATTTGAAGTTCAGACGGCTAGTGTCTGTAAAATAAATCGCTACACTCCCTGAAATGGCAGTTAATGTTCTGCTTTAAATAACGTGCTAAAAAGTGCCGACCAATTTCGAAAGTAAATGGAGATCCGCCAAAATCGTTAAATAATTTATTGGATACTTAGCCGGTATTCGGATCAGGGGCAGAGGTGGATCGAACAGTTTTTAAATTGGAAATCATTCATATCTGGAGTGATTGGATGATAACAAGTTTAATCGAAAGAGACTAGTAGTGGACTGAAAGCCCAAAAGAACAATTAAACCAGATACATCAAATATATGAAAATGGGTTCAACAGCACCAAACCGATTTGTAACTAATCAAAAATAATTTTTGCGGTAATTGATCAATCGAATTAATGAGCACGTTCGTCGAAATTCGGCCAACCGACAAAAATGTAATAATTACCAAATTAAATTATTTCATCCACAGCATTAAATTTGTCAACCACACATGTGCTCTTCAATCTCTGTCAGTTACGTGGTTCGGATTGAATATCGGAGCCAGAACAACGCTAGCAAATATTCGTCTTTATATTGCAATGACAAAATTAAAATTTGTTTTACCACATTATCAAACAAGAACAGTATACTACAGCTCTCTAGCATCAAACTATCATTCTGAATAAATCAGCAAACTGTTTTAAACTGTTCGGCAATTTATATGTTAATATTTTCATTGGCCATTAGTACTCAAAGTCATGCTAAGCCATTACTTTCAGATTAATAAATGTTCCATTAACAACTTACGGTTCGAGTTAATTTTATAACACTCCTAAAAACATGATTCGATAATCCGTTTCAAACAGTGTAAACTTTTTGAACAACTACAGTTACAGTTTAATAAACTCAAGTTGATTGAAATTATCAAAAGTTTGTTCATATCGTTAATTGAGGTGGACACGGTATTTAAACAATATTTTCAGCGTAAACGGAGAAAACCAGAGCGGACTCAGGAATAGAACTAACACCAGCGAACAATAACAGTCGAGTTGCCAATTGCCATATAATATTGGATGTATATGATGTATATGAACTATCTAATAAGGATCTGTTGAAATTTCTAGAAGACACCTAGAAAGGTTTTAGTTTGAAAATACAAAATTCTATATCTTTTAGTGTTGGGCACTGTTTGCTAAAAACGCTTTCATGCCTTCTATGTTATGTGTATATTAACTCAAACCATTAAAAGCTTTCTCAGAAAGGAATTCTACTGATGAACCTAATTTTAATTTTCCTAGTTTAAAATTGTGGTTTAAAAGTGGATACTAGATAGATATGGAATCCAAGCAAAGATTAGAAATAGTTTATTAAATCTTACTTGAAGAATGTATGCAATATTAAAATAACATTTTGTGTCGTTTGACGTCTAAATTTTTTCAAGACTGTGCTGTTTTATTTTAAGCAACAAAACTTTTGAAAAGTTGCAATTGGATAATCAAACAGTTCAATAGAAAACTTTAAAGGGCTGCCATGCTCTGCTGAATATGCAAAAAAAATTGCGTACAAAAAGTTTCTAGTAGTTCTGATTTGAATAAAAATTAAGAGCCTTAACAGTGTTTCACCTTCTGCCCAATACATTAAGGATTGATTTGCTTAGGTTTCAACACTTTATATGTCTATGAGTTTGTTAGACCGTTTTATATGCTTTAGGATTTCAAGAGCTTATTATGTAAAAATTGCCATTATCGGTTTAGCACAGCTCTGAAGATAATATGCGGTGATGGTACAGTGGTGGATTCCGAGTGTTGGTGAGTTAGAAATTTTTTGATAAAAAGTTGCATTGAAAAGGCACAGCAAATAAAAATATTAGATAGCGATCTGGAGCTCAAATTTATGAAAGTGCTAAGTTTGTGAACGAGCTATTGACTCAAGTTTCACTTTTGTATATTAAAAAAAACGTTGGGCGACTTAAAAAAACAATTCAATTTTCCAAATATCCGCAATTCTGTGCGAAATGGTAGAGTTCAAATCTGAGATCGATAACAAAAATGCCTGAAACAGTGAAATTTCGCCGATAAAAGCACATTGGCCAACAGTCTACACACGTTAAAAGTTGGTATCAAAACGACTGCTTATTTATTATTCCGAGCGTTCAGTCAGTCACCATTTAGGAAATTAGAACGGGGCGCACGGTGCTTCGTTTAATTTTGTCTGAATTCATTGGAACCATTTATACGGGTCGATACGGTTGTGCCAACTGAAAAAAATCAACTGTCTCATGCTTGAAATCATGAATCTGAAAATTAAATTTGTGATAAACAACTTCCACCAATAACAAGCTATCTGCACACTTTCAAACTCAAAAGCTCAGACAATGCGAAGCTATTTATCCAATTATCCGTCCTGATCCTCATTCATAGAGAATACTGAAGATTCAAATCCAATTGACCCCGTTCGAATTAAGACGGCCCATGCAAATGAAAGTCGGGAAACTTAATGTTAACTTTTGATGGCCATTGAAGCGCAATCATTAGAGTAATTGATGTTGACACAAAAGGACGATCAATATAGATACACATTGGCCCGTCCTTTATATGGCTCTGAATACAAACTCATAGTTGGACGAGCTAATTAGGTTATGGGTCGATCGACAATTAACTGCAAAAATAGAGCTTTTATGGTTTGTTGTACTAAGACCCGTTGTTACGTAAAAGCAGTTAGTATCCGCAACAAATACCTGCTCCAAACTTGCTTCGAATATTGTGATAATTACGCAAAAAATGTTTTATATGTATAAAGGCAAAGTCGCCAAAAATTGTCTACTACCTGAGCATCCACGTGTACTCTCCTTTGCGGTTCCAGACAAATTTATTCCGGATTTTCGCATTCTTGGCTGTGTTCTGCGCGAATATTATACGAGATATTAAACTGAGACCTGAAACGTTCCCGACGTTTTATTTTTTCGGGATTGCCGGGGTCGGGTTTTAGTACGGCGGCTGATATTCAAATTGGCAGAGATATATTTGCAGGATTTGAATTTCTTAGTTTACATAAACTGCCACGGTAAACAGATATCTGTTATCTGTTATATACCGCGTGTTTGAATAACATTCGTTAACAGTGAGAAACCTTGACGTTACAGAACAAAATATTTAATCAAATATGTCCCAAAGTATTAACGGTATGTCTAGGCAACAAAGGATTTGAACATATTATAGAACATCTAAAAGAACTAGACTTTTACTTTCCAACAAAAACTGTCTGCAGAGCAAAGAATAGGTAAAAAAATCGATTTGGGATTGAACACTTCTTCATTATCAAACACAAAATTATTGAACAATGAAAGTTATTTAGACGAACTAGATATTTAAAGACCTGAATTCCAATGTTGCTCAGATCCAAATACCGCATCGCATATAGCATATTCCTAATAAAATTAGAGTCTGGATACTAGGCAAAAATTCTATAATTCTCCGCAGAAGCCGACATTTATACAGATTAAGTAAAATTTACAAAGCGTTCTATCGTGTTGCCTTGCCTTGGTTTTGAACTTTTACTGCTTAAATCTTGGAAAAACATCAGCGTAAACGGGAATTTCAAATAGAATTATGAAAATTACATTTTGAGACATAAAAACCAGCTTTAACCCCGAAGCTCAGCGTTATATGGACGCCATCTTAACATTATCAGATTTGTATACACATACTTATAGCTATGCTCAAAGTTCAATAATGTGGGTATGGAAGACCTGAAAAAATTTGCACGATCCGTTCAAAATTTGTGAAATTTTTTAAACTTACGCTAAATGAAGTCTTCAAATTTTTGTAATAGAACAAGCTCCAAATCGGCTCAAGAGGAAACTTGTGAAATATTTAGCAAACCCAAAAATAAGCTGAAAATTATTAAGAATTTAATAACTATGATGCATAAACCATGAAACAGAGTAAAGTTCAATTACCGTGCAAAAATATATTATTGTCTGTACTTTCTAATTAACAAATGCTGCAATTTCGGTACTCCAAACTTCAGTAGAAAGTTGAGATTTTTAATAACCAAATTGAACAAGAGCAACCCGAAATCGGAATGTACAGATTTATTTTTTTTGTATATGAATTGTTTATCTAATTGTGAAATATTCGAATAAAACTGCAATTGAACATTAGAAAAATCAAACAGACGTAAAAATTTGGAACTGATTTTTGTTCCCCATTGAAGATTAGCAATAAGCTATTGCGAATGATTTTCCGACTCTTGATTGTTTAGCCATTGATAAAATTATATTAAGGAAATGGCGGTAAATTTCTCGTGCAAAATCCAATGTTCTCTACTAAACGCAAATCAAGTAAGGGTTCGCATGTATAATCATTTAGCTCGTTAAAGCTATAAAACGTAAACGAGACTTATTTCCATACATAAGAATAATGCAAGTGTATGTTAAACGTACTTCGAAGGAAGACATTGCCATCAACAAATTTCGATAAAACACAACGGTCATAATGGATTCTGTTACAATACACAAGAACTAAGTTTTTTTGTATTCCGTGAAAACCAACATTCAGCACAACAACAACAACAGTAGAGTGAATGTACAACAACTTTGTTTTGATTTTATCGAACCCTTTATTATTTGGTTCTTCATTCAACGACAATTTGATATAATAATGCTTTGCACATTAAAGTATATTCACATTAGGTATCAATAGGCAATTTCCTGGTTTTATTGCCCTAAATAAGATACATTGTGAATAAAACTCTATTGTGTGGAAACAAAAAACAATACCCATAAAATATAACGTGACATGCGAGATTCCGATCAGAAAAAGTCATTAGAAAATAAATATTGCGTGCAGTGCTAAGGAGTTTTGTTTCGCAATAAACGTTTTATTTTGCTGACCAATGGAGAATCTATAAGAACAAAACTTCGATTATCACAAAATATTAATGCAATCCGACAAAATGCATGATGCAAACGCAATGAATAGTTGCAGAACAGGAAAGTGAAATTTGTTGAATGCTATTAACGCATCTAATGAAATATATTAAAAAGTGACATATTTAAACCCTTGGTTTAAATCTTTTAGCAGATTTATGTATATTTAGTGAACAATAAAGGAAAACAGTACATATGCTTTATCGGCATCGGGATCGTACGTTACATTCATCTACTTTGTTAATAAAAGCATTGCCTGCGTTCTAGAAAAGCAAATTTAATTCCGACCACTTTTTGAATTTTGGGCATTCATGAGCAAACAATTAACTACACTTTTCCACTGTGGGTAAAATTGAGTACCTACTTTAGCAAACCTAACAGAAAATTAATTATCTCCAATTTTTCTCTGGTTCTATGTATGCAAGCCGTAAAATAATAGGGTAATAAAACAGAATTTTCCATGTCGGCAAAATATACGGCAGACTAAAAGAATCGATTTAATGGCTCGCTAGAAGGTTTAAAAATGTTAATAACAAAGCACTTAAGATAGTGATTTGGCGATGTTTTATTATCTTGTTTTATCGGGAGATTAGAAATCCATATTTCAAAATTTTATAATCGTATACTTTGTCCTGTGTAACTGTAACTACAAGAAACAGAGTAGACTTTTCGGCAAGTCAACTATTCGTTTCATTTACTAACCAAATGTTCGGCATTGAACTCCTATATGCGAATATTAGATGGCTATATTGTGCTCTATTCGGCTGTATAAAACGTAAATGCTAGATCAAAAACAATAGTAAAATAATTGGTTTTATGAAATTCAATTTGGTTATACCGCTAATGGGTTATGAGCGATTGAGTTCATTCCATCAGCTACACAATATTCTATTTAGATCCCGTCGAGATAATTGTACTCAAATAGAATCAATAAATCCGTCACACGTGAACTTAAGCCCCGATATTGCCGCATACATTCCATTTTATTGCTGTGTTTGCTGAGACAAATAAAGCACAAAAATCTCTGTACGTGCTTTGAACGGAAATTCAGGCATAATTTAAAAGTTACTTTATTGTTTGCTCTGATCAAACACTTTCCGTATGTATTGTGTTTACACAATTTGTAATTTTTTTGCAAAATTTACACGAATACAATTCACCTTTCTCGTTTCCTTCACATTAAATTAGCACAGAAATGTTTTCTAGATGACAAGGACGAAAACGCATATGGAAGGAAGATGCGCTAGCTTTTATTAGTTTAGGAAAGTACTTACAAACTTGGTTTCTTTATAAGGTTTACATATATTCCTATTTACTAGCAAGATACCAATTAACCATTAAATATCAATTTTATACACACTACGCTTAGTTCTTTTTTTGTAGAGTGGACTAAGCCGGCTTAGATTTTCTGATGAAAACCAGTTGGAAACTGGTCCCTGATATTGCCTCTGGCTACTTAGTCAAACGATTCATTAGTCGATAAATACAAGAATTAATGGATCTTTTGAACAACTTTTGATTTATTATGAGCTTCTGAAAAACTTCGTTTTAATTGTCCAAGGAGACGTATACGACCATCAATAGCAGAGGAGCCAGATATTTTTTGTTAATAAAAGTTAGGTCAGATCGTCTTCTTTTGGTCCAAAGAATATCGCAGTACCCGTTTGATGATGAGCTTATGGGACACCCTGTATTTCAACAATGTTCTAGGGATGGTCTTTCTTTCCTATTGAGCATAGACAGCCTTTTAAGAAATACTACGTATTTCGGAGCGCTGCTGCACATGAACAGCAATGATACAAGTGTTTGCTCCTTTTTTTAAATAATTGAAAGTCGATTAGTTGAAATTGTGTCCAACAGTAAAACTTGCATAAGCATTTCAAATAGTTTATTGACTCTACACTGGAGTCGAAAACTGGGCATTCGTGGACATACCACATTCTCACCTTACGCTTAAAAACCCTGGAAGAATTAACTATAAGTTTTTCTACCGCTTGTATCAGTTTAGCGTGCCTTTATACCACTTTGCATGAAAATTTATACTTTCCCGAATCGAGCCAGACATGGTCCGGAATCGGTCGCTAATTGGCCACCGTTGGTTCTATCTCGAGTGCATTTTAGCCAACCACAATGGCGTCTGGACATGCAATGTAAAATACACTCGCTTAAATCTGGCCTGGAACATCTGAAAAATTGCCCATTTCCTGTCTAGGTTTTTATGCATTTAATGCACGACTACGTGATACCCTTCGATTCATTTGAGGAGCCATTAGACGTAACGTAACAAAATAATCAATTGATAAGGAATATTTTTGCGCCTGTTTTTTTGATGCTAAAGCAGGCTAAATGCCACGATTTCGACCAATTAGGGAAACAAATCTAACCATAAACTGTTCAACTCCATGCCAAATACATTAGCGGTAAGCCTTCCGCGTGAACATATACATATTTCCATCCAAAATCCATCTAAATAAAATTAAATATGAATAAATAAGACTGGGACTAAAAAAATAACGATAAGAAAATAACATGTAAAATTAAACTGCCACTCAATTCCCGAACTTTTCGGGGACTGCGCAACGTTCAAAGTTCAAAAAATAATATTCGTATTGATTTATTTAAAAACACCAAACATTGAAAAACAATATGCAAGTTCTTTTCAATTTTTGAAAGCGTATATGCCAACATAAAAACTTATCAATGTATACAGGAAAATTCACACAATTTAACAAATTGTCAAAGTAAATAAAAAGTTAATTAACAAAATTAACGAAACAAAATATGTTGATACAAGTTTGCAATTAAAAACAGTGATATATATAAGAGAAGAAGTCAAGAAAACATATTCGAGTTTTTCAATAAACGCTGATGAAATGACTCCAAAATTTTAAAAATTAAGTGTGTATCACAAAAAATTCCAAATTACCAATAAATATGATCAATCTTTCAGAATCATTAAGTAAAAACCTCTTCCTTGAAACCTTCGAACATTGACCAAAAACGTATCCGGGGTAATTTCCTTTTGCCAAAGTAAATACCATGACAAAAGGGCTGATTGACTTCTTGTTCAGTCTCGACTACTTTTTGTTGCTATCCCTACAAATGTATCATTTAGACATGGAGCGATTATGTAATTATTCGCTTAGAAGTCGAGATTACAATTTTTGTGTCCCATCTGCACGTTGTCATAGATAGTTGAGAGATAAGGCCCAAGCAGACAGGTCTACTCAATATAAAATACTTATCGTATTCTAATAGTCCCGACACTTTCCATAATTGGATTATGTCGCGTTTGGGTTGTCAAAGACTGCGATTAGATGTTAAAATAAGGCCTAAAGTTTAAGACGCAAATAAAATGGATTAACGAAGACCGTCGCAAAAAATTCCAAAACATTTACGTAATTAATTTCAACAGCCGTCCGAAATTCGTCGCCCTTAGCTTTCTCTTGCATAAGCCAAATACCAAGAAAATTTGAATTCATCTGTTTTAAGATTTTTGGAGTCATGCTGAACAATTTCGGGTATCTTTGCTTAAAATTTTTCTGTATAAAAAGTAAGGGCTACCTAAAAAAAATGTAGGAAGTTGTTCAATTGTAATACTCATTAAAGTTAAACTCACTACTCAAAAAAGGTTTGAGATTCCAAATAAAAAGTGTAGATTCTATCAGCTTGCCCTGCAATTGTTTCAAATTAGGTCGAACTCGTCTTAAGAATAATAACAACGTCAAATTAATTAATTATTGAAAATATTTCAAAACGCGAGTATTTACAATTATCCTCGGAACTAATTCATTATCTATCAAAACTCGCTGCAAACACGTATTTATAGAATAGTAATTTTCCTCTAACAAAATACAAAAGCCATCGTAAAAGGCAACTAATATAATAAAAAAATAAATTGAAATGTATATTGAAATTAACAACATCAAACACAAGCGCGAGTTTTATCTTTGATTTAATATATTTTGTTCCATGAGCCCCATATTGCTAATACGTAAAATATTTTTCAAATACAATATGCCATAATCCCGCAATGTATGACTCGCCAACTGTTATATATTTTTGCTCCGATGCAATTTTTAAGTCGCATATCGTTTCATCAAATGCAATTCCTACTCAATACGAGAAAATAAATCAATTCACCAGATGCCAGCCGACTAAGCGAATGTAACAGTGGGAATAATTGAAAAACTGAGACTTACCATTGCTGCAGACTTGTCCCAACACCAACAGGACCAGAAAGGTCATAAAATGACCACCGGGATATTTCATCATTGCCATTTTAGGTTACCTGCAGGAGAGAAAAATACTATCGTTTATAACAAACCCTTCTTGAAGACTTTTCTTGCAGCTGGAAGAAATGATCTTTCCAATTGGAAGTAGCTTTAAAATGTTCTGGAGATATCACAGAGGTAACACTACAGGTTATTTAACTATTTTTTTAACAGTTACACTTAGCATGTGCGTAATTACACTACAAGGAATCACAGGTGGGTTACCAAAACACTTAAATTTTTAAAACACTAATCCGAAAAGTGTTCAACGAAGAAGAGCTTTTTTCCGGTGGTTGGAAATGATGTTACTGTAGGGTTCCATGGCACAAGGTTCGATGTACTAAAAACCGCACTAAGATTTCCATCAAATATCGAAATTAAAAACTTATGCAAAGATTCGAGAAAAACAAAAAAAACTTGAAACCAACTAAATAAAATATGACTTTTTAAACTGCAATTGAAGAATACTTGATTAAATTACTAAAATAGTTTGTGATAAAGGAGCCATGAAAATTGTTGATCAGTTTAACGAATGGTGAAGTTTAGCAGATGATAAATTCAAATTATTTATGTAGAGTAATTGCGACGGTTAAAGTCCTTTAAAATCCTATTTTCACTGAAGGTATCAAACACACAAAACAAAAAACGAAAACAATTGTTTGCACATCACTGTAGATTTTCGGTGTACCACGAAAGATGCTGCAGTTCAAATGCTTTGTGTGCTAACACGTATATTTTTCTTCTCACATATCACACGTGCTTTCTACCCAAGTAAGACCGAGTGTTTTTAGCGGGGTGGCGTGCAGATCGAGCCAGTAGCATGGCCACTACTAGCGTCGGGACGGCGAACATTACGGGGCACGATCGACGGCGCTGCGCGTCGCTTTAACTGCTGAGGCCGTCGCGGACACTCTTCGGTTAGCTGGAAATCGGGACTTTTGCTTTGCCGTTCATGCTTATATTTGTGTTAATAATGAATCAGATTCCGAAGGAGATGCTATAACGGCGAGCGCAATCTTCCCGATGGAAAGTGTCTAAACGGAAATTTTAATACAATTGGAGCGACTTTCTAAGTCCGAAACAGCAACGACCGTGTTGATACTTGAAAAGAAAAGGTGCCGCTTAGACGTGTGGAAAACTTGGTTGAAATTAACATGTGCAACAAGTGTAAATTTCGTTCAAAACGTAAGTAGGCAAACCAATATTCTACGTGTGTTTGCATGTTTTGTTTGTTTGATGCACATTTAAACGACTAACCAAACTTTACCAACTGTTGAAAAATGAAGAATATCTGGTGTGATTAGTAGTTAAGACTAAAAACTCAAATTGCTTACAATGATTATTCACCATAAAAATAAGGTCTAAATAATAGAAAACAAATTAATGAAATACAAGCCAAATTATTCACTGCATTGAACGGTTTGCTCTAGGCACCTAAAAGTTAAGAATTCTAAAGTGATGTTCTCAAAAGATATACAAATGTTTTGCCTATAGAAAGTAGGTTTCTCGAAACATTTAGGTAAAATGCGGTTTTGTTAGTAAGAGAGATCGGGTATAAATGTAACAAATTCACATAAATACTCATAAAGGGTGAGATATAAATAATCAGTCTAAACGTGATTTTTCAACTTCAAATGTAATTAAGTGGACAGCAAAAGTGTACTGCCAAAAATGTATTTTGCTTCAATATCGCATCCGCTTTTCATTATGTAAGGCAAAAGAATTAATACTTTTAAAATGAATTCAATAAAAACTAAAAAAATTACTTCATTAATAACCCCAGTTAATGGCTGAAATATAGCCGAAACGTTGGTCCAAGACTGTTCCCAAACACCGTTCAATCGTTGACGAAACAAAATTAAATCGTTGACCAAAAAAAAACACCACACCGGCAACGCGTTGAATATAATGCCCAATCCGAACGAGGTCTAACTTCCCATAAACTTTTCGAAACATTGATCAAGACCAAATCCCAGGATCTCCATCGTCAAATAAGAATTAATGTAAACAATTAAGTAATCCCCAAAGAAAATGTTAACTATAACTCCCACAAGTGGTCAAAACGATAAATATCAATAACTGAATCATCAAATGAATAATTTCTTTTGTTATTGTCGTTTCTGCTGTAGGCCCGAATGGCCATATTAGAGAGAAGGTTCTTAACAAATTTCTCCTGTACCAATGCCATCAAAAATATTTCGTTGGCACAAAACTATAAATAAGCATAAACATTTCCACTAAAAATGTTCGAAGTCTGCAAAACAAGGCCGTTATTTTTGAGCCGGCTGCTCTAAATTACCGAGCGGTTGGACTTGAGAAACCATTTAAAAATGGCTGCAGAATTTTTAATTTAATTACGAAAAGAGCTTAGGAAGAAAAGTCGATCTTTTATATATTTTATTATTTATCTGGTCGGCTTACTGAGCTGTCCCTGGCAAATGAATATTTGGACTGACGGGATAAAAAGTTGAAAACACAAAACTGCTTATTTTAAGCCCTTTCGTTATTAAAGGGGCGACATTTCTTCATTTCGAGTGACGCTAAATTGGATACCTTATATTTATAACTCGAGTTCGCATTTGCAGTCGAACGACCTACTATGCTGTTGACTCAGTCCAGATATTTATGAACTTTCATCGAAGCTTTATTTAATGTTCGTTCTGCTTAAGGGAATTGTTGACGTTTTGTGACCGAGCTGCACATTTAATAGTGCAATTGCAGTTATTTCTCGAATAAAGATTGTCTGAAGCATTAAAAATATATGAGTCGTCTTATGTCAGCTTTTGGACATATAAACCAAATTATTATACAATTAGAAAATCTATTTTCATTCTGTAGACTACGACTATGACAAGGCGTAATACATTCATCTTTGAGCACTTCGTTTGAAAAGCAGCAAGTAAGTATACTTGTATCAGACAGATGGGAAATAATCTTTCTGAGGTTTTCCGCTTTAACCATCCTTAACAATTGAAAAAGAATAAGAACTAAGCAAACAATGGCAAAGTTTGATCAATGCAAGAAAATAATAATAGACGAAAATGCATTACGTCTGCAATCAGAAAAGTATATCGAGAACAAAAAATTTCATTGAACGTAAATATTTTAAAATAAATCATTTGAAATTAAAATAAATTTTGACAAACAAAGGAAAGCGTTGGCAAACTACTGGATAAAGAAAATGCACATCTAAAAAGTGTGAAAACTATTTTCTTTGCCTTTACTTACATTTTAATTAAACTTCCTAGATAAGTTCAGCAAAAACATGAAACTAATTTTAGAAAATCTACTAAGAAAACTTTACAACTTCAGGTACTGAGCAAAAACTGGTTTGAAGTGCTATCAAAATTATTCACTCCTTTATATTGAAAAGCAAACATTTGCTGCGCAACGTCAGAGAAATAGTCATAAGAGAATATTGTTATTCGTGATTGTGCAGTTTTAAGCATTTCACATTTATTTCCAGAACACTCAATTCTTGCTGCCTGTAAATGCTAATTTGCATACTCTAATATTACCTCACATTTCAATCGATCGTTAGTTTCAACAGCGTCAACTTTTCAGCAAATTTAAACCGCAGAATTTCCGGCTGAAATCCCCATGCCTAAATGTACTAAAGCTATTTTATATATTTGCTATATGCATAATAATGCCGCCACTACTAGCATGCGTTTCAAACCTGTTATACCACGTCAGCCAGATCAAGCATTAAACAATTGCGTCCAAGGTATTTTAAAACGGGATTGGTGGATCAACCCAGTAAAAGAAAACGTAGAAAAAACAAACATCCAGGTGAATTCAGAAAATTATTTACGGTTTTTATAAATTTAACAAAAATTCAAGTTCATTAGAGGCACCATACAAATCAGCAATAAAGAATCATAGAAGTAAAGTACCTTGCCTGAAAAGTTAACCAAACCCTCAAGTTAATTCCAGTCATTCAACTTGAAATTTCCATATAGGCACGAACAATGGCCTAGACGAGCATAACAGGCTTCGCATTTTCAATTTGCCTCTCCTTTTGAACAGAATTCGGGCATTATCCGATGAGCTGCAGCACTAACAAACGCCGAACGAAAACCGAAGCAAATCGTTAAAATGCAAGATAAATCTAACCTAATGACCCTGAAACGCCTGCGGTTATCGAAGTCTTTCCATTGAAGTTCCATCCACCGTTGCTGTTGTCATTGGAAAATCAAATTTTCATTAGCGATACTCATTGGCTTTGTCATGGAATTTCGAAACCGAACTTGTTAGATTGGAAAACGCGAAACATCGAAAACGAGAAAATAGTAAATCAAGTGAATGTTGAGTTTTCAATAGTTTGCTTTGGAATCAATTGAACGTAAACCGTGAAAATCAATATTTAATGAATAAGTCTGAAACGAGTTGGGTCTAGTGATGATTTTTGAAGAAGAGCACGTTTTATGTATGCATTAACAATACTTTTTTAAAGCTCAAGCTCCAAGAAGAAAATACTTATAAGACAATAAAAATTAATTTCAACCAAATAATAAAAAACCAAAAGATCAAAAGGACCGTGCATTATATGAAATTATGTTCAGCACTGTGCTCGCTGTTTACCACTGGAACCAGATACAACTCCCCTGTTTAAAATCGCTAATTCCCGTTTTGCTAACTGATAAACTGTATGAAGTAATGATTTGAAAATAACAGCAACAAAACAGTGGGACCAAATTTAATTAAACCCACGAAACAAAAACGCACATCATACAAGCAACGGTTATGGGAACCATTACAACTTGTCCGTGCAAGCCGGTTGGCTCAGTTAATTTTCCAATCTGGTTCACAACAATCAGCGCATACAATAAGCTCATCTCCTGTACAGCGACCCGGTAATTGAAGGTTTTAATCTCACTCCGGCTCCCACTGCAGGAAAATCTTCGATGGTATTAAGCACAGCACCAGGAGCCAGTGCTAAATATGACGCTCGACTGCGTTTTGTAATATCATTGTCAGGTTGTGTTTATATTTCATCACAGTTCCAGTTATTGCCCGTGGCGTCCGTGAGCGCAGATATGTACCAAATATTTCAGTCTCAGAATTGAATAAGTTTAAATATTCCACTGGTGATGCTAAATGTGTAAGGCTTCAGTATGACGAATCAACATGGAAACAGGCGTTGCTCCTTTATTATGCGAAGAAATAATAAAAATTGTCTGATTATCTGCAAAATGCGCAAACGAATAGCAAACCTGTATGATAGATAACATGCAACAATCCCATTAAATCAACACGGTGGAAAAACAAAATCCAAGAGTGGAAGCTACAGTTTCTGTTAAGCGAAGCCCTATCCGAAATAAAGTTTTGTAAATTTTTGAAACCTCATTTCGTCAATAATCTAAAATGGACTTAAGATAACTAAAATAGTGTAAAATAACGAATTAACAGGCACTTGACTAACAAAGGAGCAAGCAACACAAATGTGATCAAATGTAATTGGCAATGATATTTGAGCCTGCAATATTGAGGAAATGATGAGCATGCTTTTTGAGTGAAGATGGACAACGTCTTTGGTGCGACTTTTATTTTATTTTAACACGCAAACTTACCCTTGCTCAAATTCTGTGCCAGAACTGTAAGCTTAAAATTAACATAAAAACTTGAAAAATTAAAACATGAACATGAACATAACACAAACATGCACCACTGAAAATTACCAATTGAGGCAAAACAAGCTATTCAAAGCATTGATAAAGATGAGAAAGCCAACTAGACTCGAACCTTCCTTAACCACCTAGCACTAGTGTGTTGTAGACGCTCATTGTTGTGTACCAGATTGGAAAATTAACCGAGCTACGCGCCTTGTATGAACAATAGTGTTCTAATATAACCGTAACCGCTGCTTGAAATCCGATTTGTATGTTAGATTAATTAATTTTGAGCCGCTTTTATTGATTAATTGGGAAGTTTTTGGACCATCTAATGCGACAATTTACCATACAATTAACATCTTTTACATCATATACAATACATCTTCATACAGGGTGATTCAAAGGTGGCGTCATTCGCCTGGAGGTGTTGTCTGGTGATGTTTTAGGAGTACAGAAAAAATAGTAAAACATTTTTTATGTTATTAGAAACTGAGAAATTTGCAAAAAACTAAATTGAAAGCAATTAAAGCATTGAAAGTGTTCCAACACTTCCAAATGCTTAATAGCAAAGTTGAAATTCAATATTCAACTGTTAATATCTTCTAGAAATAAACGAAAAAAAATTTCAATATTTTTCTCGTACCTTCCAAGTGAGCCTCTATTACCCCTTAAATATTAATATAAAAAACAAGTATGAACAGGAGAATTTAAAAAATATCCCAGGCTTAACGAAAAATATTAGTCGAGTTGGAGTTATCAATTATATAATTTTGATTGTCTATATTTCCTACTGTTTTACTTTAATTTCTATTTCACATGAATATTTTAAATGTATGATAATTCTTTCTTCTTCCCATCTGCAGGAAATGAAAACAAATTTAAATGTGTTTATCTGGTAGATAAAAGCACGTTTTCCTAATGGCACTAAACACTTCCAATGGCACAATTCATGACTCTGACAAGGTTATTATTATTGAATGAAAGCGATCTCGAATTTCGCTTTGCCCTTTTAGTTTCGACTAAGCTATTAAGATAATTGCTAAAATTTGTTTAATTTTGGGTTTGGACCCCGAACGTTAACTAAAATTCGAGCCAGCTGGTGGTTTATTCAATTTATTATTTACCTAATTAGTTGCCCTTCACTTCGGGTGAGCTTGTAGGATATAAATGGCCAAATAGTTACCGTATAATCTCTTGAGACTTGAGACCAAGTCTATCTAAATTGTCTGGTTTATTATTGTCAAACGAAATGAAGCTAAATAAAATCGTTTTCCATGCAGAACTATTAGCATGCCGAATTCGAGCAATAACTCTTTGGAAATGTTGATTATCAATAGCAAATGTCTGATAAATTAAACTAAAACTACCAAGTAATCATAAACTACCATAATTTCTGCAAGCAGCAAAACTAATTAGCCTAATAATTCCTCAAGTCTGCTCAGCGTCGTAGTAGTTTTGGGGCCTTTTATCATTCGAGCAACTTCTTAACAGTCTCTGCAAACTTAATTTCCGACTGCAAAGGCACATTTTGGACTATTTAGGCGACCACCAAGTTAAAGCCTTTACACATATCCGCGGTTAGAAGAGGTTTCGCTACAAACTTCTAGCACGAGTTGAAATGTAAAATTAATGCCTTAATTTCATATCGCGGAACAGCTTTCTCAGAATTCTATTGGTAATGCAGTTTACCCGAAAGATGTTTAACCTAAACAAGTAGAGAAATTGGTGATTCCGTGCGAAACTCGGAATTAATATGGTAATTGCTGGCTTTTAAAATTGAGCTTTTGCAACAGTGGGAATTTCAAAATACAACCAACAAAGCGCTAAGGTAAATACCGTTGAAATGCATTAAAATGTTATACAATATAGAGGGCAAAGGAGAGATTGAGAAAATAAACAGAAGCACCAAATAAAAACATTGAGAAGGAAAAGAGACAATGACCAAGTTAGCGAGTGAATAACCGTGCAATCAGGCCCACGCAAAAGTGAAAAATCTAAAAGTTTGGGGGTATTATGTAATAATTTATATCTCTTTTTGATCAAATTTCAGCTTAGCGTTGTGTGAATGTGTCTGAATTATAGTAAAAACATGTCCGTGGATAACATTCCTGATAAAACCAAAAGGCAATATTTGAAATAACACTGCTAATACCAATGGAATGGTGAATAATTCAAAATCCCGAAAGCTGAATTTCAGTGGCACAAGCTACAAAGCAACATCAAACAATTCGAAATGCGATCACAACGAAATTAACTCCGAAAGGGGCAAAAGTGAGAAAAGGAGAGAAGAAGCGAGCAGGTGCCCGAAAATTAAAATATGTTAACAACTGGAAGTAATTGGCTGTGACATTTGAAAGGCGATAATTTTGCACCCTTTACAAATACTCGGCAGATAAAACAATTTCAAATGTTAATTGGCCGATTCCAAAGTTTTCTTTGCCCGTCGAAATTCCCACTTTTCAAATGTCAACAAAGAAGTGCGGAACAGGCAGCGGTATGGAGTTTTGCGTTGAATTGTTGCCAAAGTTAGTAAGTAGAGAGATAAGCTGGGGGATTTGTACTGACATGTTAGGGTATAGGCGTTAACGTGTCAAACAAACTTTTTATATTTGAATATATGTGTCTCGACGCCGCCAACTTTTTGATGTTTATGAATTGATAATCTGCTAGACTTTCCATCGTAACATCCATACTGATTATGAAGTTTGTTTCTAGATTTGTAGATGCCACCTTTAAATCTACATAAAATCCGTCTAAAAGCAGATTTACAGTTCTTTATATTTCTTTGAGAATTCAACATCATGTAAAGTCAGATCTAAATATCCTACTACTATAAAATTGCAGAATAAACTAAACTCTTGTTTTGTTGAAAGTTTTGCGGAATCCCGTTTGATCAATGCTTCAAAGTATTATAACTGTAAGGCTGTAAGAGCTACCGAAATAAATCTCAAATTGGAGCATAGATTCTCCTTCACAAAACATTGCATTGTTTGTGATTCACATCACACATTTCCAGCGGCACGGCCAGAAGGAAAATTTAAGCGAATAAAAACAATTTAATGCCTACGAAGTCGCTGAAAATAATAAGAAAAAACTCAACTGTTTTTTGTAAATCAAAACTGGCAAAGTATCAAGCTTGATTAACCACACAAGCTTTTCAGCACGAGTGGACTTTAAAGTAGTCGTGTTCCATCCAATACTTGATCCCGAAAAGAAGCAAAAAGCCATTTTTCATCCAGGTATAGTAGGTATTCAGATTGCGAGCACCGGAAAACGCAAGTCAAGTTACAAGTGTCTAATTTACCGGATATTTGAGATCAGGCCCTGAGGCAGAAGTAGTTATATCGCTCGAAAAAAGCTATTTTTTAAATCAAAACAAAATGCTTTGTCAATTTCTATTCTGCATGAAAAACCGGTTATTTTTTCTACGTTTTATTTGCATTTTAGCCTTAAGCAATTGGCCATAAAAATTATATGTTCCTGATCGAATGAGTAACTGTATGAGATACCCACTCATGTTTTCATAAAAGCAATTAAAACAAATATAGCTATCAGCTAACAGAAAATGTGCAATAGCCATCATGCGGGCAACCTCTCGTACGTTGTTCCGCTGTTGCTTCATTTGAAATGATGAACGAAATGAAAAATATCGCAAATTCGAGTGTGAGTAACTTGACTTCCGTGATATTATTTATTCCCTACATCCCCTTCAGAACAATCACGAAAATCTTGACTGCCACTGTATTCTTCAGGTCAACGAGAAATAAAAAAATAATTTATTGCTAGGTTAGACTGCTTACAAATAAGGGCCACAAAACTAGCCAACTGACTGCTCTTGTTCAAAATCGAATCCTTCATCTTTAAGTGCAACATATAGGTACATACCTACATATTTGAAGCTATTCCAGACAGGGCAGTTTTATAAGGCAATAGCGAAATTCCTCCGAGTAAACAGCTTGTTCATTCCGTTTGCAAAGAGCATTTCATACGGAGAAATAATTTGCTACAGATCAAGCTGAACGATATGATTCAAAAAGACTCCCATTTTGCTGAGGCTCTTGTAAACATAATTCAACATGTTGGGATGCAACAAAGTCGATTTATGTGCGGTCGGACTTTTGAAACCGACATGCTTTAACGGGCAGCTTATGTAGGCAATATAGGGGATTCTAAATAAAGACAAAAACAAAAATAAGCTTGGCTTTCCCCGTATTGAATTTGACATGCATGAAAACATTGCTTTGGTGAAAGACTTCCAATGCCATTTGTTTATATCGACAAAAATGGAAAAGAAGAAATTCATTCCAAATTAATAACTGAGTGAAAACGTAAGATTTATTATTGCAAATAAATCGATTTCAGTGCAGCTACGACGAATGAGTATGCTGTTAACTAACAGCTAATAATTTGAAGGTATTTATCCGCACAAAAGAGATTTTTAATAGGATACGTGGCAGCTGATAAAATCCCCCAGTTTCAGAAACGGAACCGGTAAACCGAGTGGATGAGTGATTCTTTAACATTTAATTATATTACATGATCCCTAAAGTCAGATCCTAATTAAAGCAGAGATGGGCAATTAAAAAAGTATCTGGGCAGATTAAAGTTTGCGCAAACCGTCGGGTATTTTAATCTGACCCTTTCAGAAAATGATTAGGTAAAATAGCGCAGCTCTTAGTAGGATATACGTCTCATAGGATCAAATTTTCCAAATAGAACATTGAAATACATGAAAGAATGACAGAATAAATTGTAAAATCAACAGTCGCTAATCAAATGATACTTAATATGGTTTGAATTTTTATATAGAAGATTCTGAACGTCGAAAAATCTGTGGAATTTTTGAAAAATTTAAACAAACTTAGAATGTTTAGTTAGTTTCTTGTTATCAAGAAACTAACATATGATATTAGGAAGGAATTAGTATAGTAAGAAACGCGCTTGATAACACGTGAACCAAGAGCTGATATTTATTGCAGACAAAACTTTGCCGAATATAACTTGTCAAAAAATGCAATTCCAATAAAATATAAAAAATAGAGTATACAAGTGAAAAATCATACCAGAATTAGCCATCAGATCCTTTAAAACTTAGTTATTTGAACATATTCTTACTTTAGCGCACAAAAAGTTCTAATTAAAAAAGCAACCGACGCAAAAAAATGGTCTGTCTGAAGAGACTGAAACCCACAATGTCGTTTACCATTAACACGTGAGACAGTCGTTGAAGTGCCGAGAAAACACTTGAAAATTTCTTCAATAGCTTTATAACATACACAATGTTAAAGCAAATAATAAATTTGTTCCAGTTCAGTCCAAATGCTCTATAAAAAAATGAGAATATTAACATATGTTGATGTATGTAAACTAATTTTTAATTGATATTTATGTGTGATGACCCAAATCTACACGTAAAATGAATCATCAATGAAATACATGATATTTTCTTGTAAAGGTACTAGCTTTCAATTTTACATGCCTTTATTTTACTCGATCGGTACATTACACATCACCTTTCGGGTAAATTAAGACATATGGTTGAGCAAGTTTTAATTTTCAGGACAATAAATATCAATTAAAATTCCCGGGTAATCTATTTCGGTAAAACAATGTTAATTAAAATAATTGCAGTGTATTTTAAAAGTTCCCTAAAGAACTTTAATTAGTTATCGAATGAGGGCGTTTTTTACATCGTTCTACAGCAAATTAGTGAAATGGATCGTGTAATTAACATTTAAAGCCACTACTAAAATGTTAGTCTACATTTATAAAACTAACTCGTTAAACATACAATTTGCGGCTTTGATTTTATGAAAAGCG